>NC_133306.1:25188963-25194971 GCF_012295235.1 Primulina huaijiensis
ATTTTATATATTATTATTATTATTATTATTATTATTATTATTATTATTATTATTATTATTATTATTGTGGATTTGGTACGAAATTGACTTTCTTTACCTAAAATGGAATAAATAGGTATAGTTGGACTTGGGCAGATTCATGGACTTGGGCAGTTAATTAATACGTATGAGTTTAGTTGGATGGATACATATATTAATGAAGACAATTAAGTCATGATTAACAAGTTTAAATTAAATTAGTGTGGAGTTAGTAATAGTACGTGCTAAATTTATTTTACTATCTTATCAAGTGACCGTCCTCGATAATGAATTTAATTCGATTCAAAAATTTCATAGATTAAATTTAATGATATAATTCTATTATATATATAATAGCATTTATTAGATATGTACATGAAGTATAGAATAGTAAGAAAAATCAAAATAGGACAATATATAAATCGGGCATACTCTCGTGAATAGGTGTTTGAGTTAATGAAGTATGTAAGCAAGCATTTGACATGAATTTGATTTTTTTTACCAATATTTTTTAGGCGAGTGATACCCCCGGGATAGTCCGGGTCATGGGTTGTGCCCGAGTCAGGGGTATGGATTGTGCCCGGGTCACGGACGACCCGGGACACTGGATGGATAGCTCAAGTTGGGGAGAATCTACGAGAAGGGTCATCAGAAGTCGAGCAGCTAAATGCCCGGGACGTCTTATCACCGGGCTATTGAGTGCCCGAGCTCTCATGCAAGCTTCCGAGAGACTTTCTACCCAGGCCACCTCGATATGAGCACCACACTCAAGTACGCCAGTAGGGTAGGGTGTAGGCGGCCGTCCTATCTATGATACTAGGTGGTTGACAAAATCAGACAGGCGGGATGTGACTAGTATGATATTTGACATGTCAGGATATAGGGTACAATCAGCCGCCCTACTGTAATTAGTAGGTAGCACGAAGAACGAGGTCATCATTATTTCTCCTACTATAAATACCAGGTGCTCTCTTTGCATTTAGGATTTCATTCATTTTATTGTCTACACTCTTACACCAATATCACAACCATCACTTGGTTACATTGGTCTTTTGTTGGGTCATTCACTGACTTAAGCATCGGAGTGGTCACGTCGGACACCCCTCTGGCGCCCATTCACGGGTTCATCTCCTTGTCTGCAGGTCACAGGGAAAGCCGTATCTCACACTGCTCTTATTCCCTTCATTATCTTGATAGCAGATCCGGTGGAGCACCCGACCCGGGTCATCCATTTCACCCGGATCGCATCAGCGAGTATATCATACATGGTTTATTTCCTGTGATTTACATGACTAATATGTTTTTCAGACTATTGCATCTGTCCTTAAGTTTATCATGTGTACATCGAAAAATAATGGTTCACACCATCATCAAAATAGTTGCTTGTTAGGGGCTCTTTTTTTTTTTTTTTTTTATATGATACAACGTAAACATGATATTTTTAATTTTTTGTTTACATATAAAATGAACTTTTTTTAAATAATATATTTTAATTTGTATTGATATCTGTGAATTAACTTTAACCCAACAGATCTTAAAAGACAAACTTGTAATCGACGGGGTGACAAATTAGTGTTGTGACTGTGATTACTTGACAAAGCCAGTTCTTGTCTATCTTTTAATTAATTAAATCTGAGAACCAACGCTTATTCTTTATGTATTTATGTAAGAGTAGGTATATTGTAAGACGGCCTCACGAATTTTTATCTATAAAACGGGTCAATTCTATCGATATTCACAATAAAAAGTAATATTCTTAGCATAAAAAGTAATAATTTTTCATTGATGACCCAAATAAGATATCCGTCTCACAAAATACGACCCGTGAGACCGTCTCACACAAGTTTTTGTCTTTATGTAATGCTTTTCTTACAATAAATAATTTTTAATTTTATGACCTAGGTGAGAGAAATAGTTATATTTTGGGATCATCTCAAATATCTATTTCCGTAAGACACGTCAATTTAATATATAATCAAAGTGAAAATTATATTTTTAACATAAAAATCGATATTTTTTTTATAAATTGGATCGGATTGAATATATGTTTTACAAAATTAAAATGTGAGATCGTTTCACATGAGTTTTGTTTTAATTTATTATCCTTGTTTTATTTTAAACTACATAATGAATTCAAATTTTTGATATGATATCGTAATTCAATTGAATTTATAGGGTTGGATCATGCTATATAATGTTATATTCCATTTAATTTTATATTGTAATATTTGGATTCTTAATTTAAGGAACTAAATGAAATCGTAATTGGGAAAATTTTGTATCGTGTTAAGATAAACTCCTAAAGTTAATAGCCTTAGTGAAAATGAATTAACTAGATTTAGAAAATTATAATAAACTCGTTTTTATGTGTGAGCAAAAACTTGTGTGAGACGGTTTCACGGATCGTATTTTGTGAGACATATCTCTTATTTGAATCATCTGTGAAAAAGTATTACTTTTTATGCTAAGAGTATTATTTTTTATTGTAAATATCGATAGGGTTGATCCATCTGATAGATTAAGATCCGTAAGACGGTCTCACGTGTGTATGATCAACAAAATAAGTTGCGGAGAATATTTAAATATATATTGATCTAACTTATATTATTATTGTTTCATGAACTCCACCCAACCGTTCGATGTTGGGAACTACGGACAAAGATCAGATGAAATCAACGGCTTGAATGACTTGTGGAAGAATCAAAATGAATTTATTTTGATATAATTAAATATCAATATACATTCACTGGGAATAATAAAGAAACAGCGTTGAGCTGTAAAAAGATGGGTCGATGGTTGGGTGCACTTTCCTTTTTCATATTAATGTAATATTTTGAAATTTTAGATTAACTATAAATTATTACTTCTCTAACCATGTTCTTAAATTAGATTAATTGGTTAAAAAATACGTTTTATTGAAATATGATCGAATTGTATTTATTTATTTATTTTTCGAAAAAATAATGTGGCATAATTTAATCATGGTTTCCTTTTATTTTATATATATATTTATTTTATTTAAAGCTCAAGCCTATATATTTTATATATATATTTATTTTATTTAAAGCTCATTTTAATTTAATCAATTAAAATTCTGAAAAACTAAATTTTTTTTTTTGGACTGTTAGTGAAGAAATGCAAACATCTTTCTTGTGTCCCAAATTGAAATTTTTAATGATAAAGATTTCTATTTTAGGCTTTTGAATTATTGCTTGGCCCACACAAATATCATTATTATAAATTTTTTTTATTGAAAATATATGTATATACGTAAACCTTAAGATTAGGAATTCAACCCAAAAAATAAATGGGACATGGGACAACACGTAACACAGGCTAGTAGGACCCGAGACAACTTTTATATATACAAGTCATTTGTTGTTGAACGTTTCTATAGTTTTTTTTAATAATTAATTTAATTTATATTTAAATAATAATAATATTTTAATTCTAAAAAATATAAATAATAATACTATAATTTGAAATAATGAAAAAACAAAACAAAAAAATCAGACCAAAACACCATTTGTATATACACTATAATATTTGTTGCGATACACCAAAAATTTATAGCAACATATAAAATTAAATACTCTCGGTAATCAATGTTAAAATCTCGTAAAAGATTGAGGAAAAAATGCAGCACACCATACATGTAAACTTTTTCCCAAAATTAGGTATTTATCCAATCAAACTAACGTAATTATATATTAATTCCTTACTTTTGTACCCAAATAGGGAAGAAAATGTAACTATCCCTCGTACTTCTAACAAAAAAATATTTTTTAAAAAAATTTAAAGAATAAATTACGAGACATTGATGTAATAGAAAGTTTGAACATCTTTACTTAATTTTGAATTAATGAAGCTCGATATATAAGTACCATTAATGTTGAATTTTCAATTATTAGTAAGTTTTTTTTGTGATACGTTACGGATTTTTATCTATGAGACGAATCAATCATGCTCATATTTAAAATAATAAGTAATATTTTTTACATAAAAATTAATAATTTTCATGTGTAACTTAAATAAGAGATCTGTCTCATAAAATTAATTTGTAGGACAATATCATAAGAGTTTGTGTGTTCAAATCTATTTACTAATATTTTTCTCGTAAAACCAGAGCTCGAAGAAGTCGGCCTAATATATTGTAACTCGAGCATAAGAAAGAGTCACTAAATATTTCTATTATTATCCCATGATTTAAGATTTACCCACGAAGTGAAAAAATATAAGTTCGATAATGTATTTTTACCAATTTCGATAAATTCTTATTTTTTTCATAGAGGATAATATAAAAAGGTTAGTTATTATGAATAAATATATATGTGGACCACCGAAATCATATTATATATCGTCCGAATTCAAAAGAAAGATTCGACGGAAAGACATGAAATTTAGAATTACATAACTAATGGGAGATATGCCGCAAGAAGCCTGAGAATATTGACCAATTGATATGCACTGATCCTCCAAATTATTTTGTGAGCTCTCTATTAATAAAATTACATCAAGAAATTTTAGCATAAATGTGCAAACAATAAGCTAATTCGTCTCCATTCTTTCGACAATAACAAGCATTTTGAAATTACAACTATTTTCCTGGTTTTAAAAAATGACGTTCTGGTCATATTATTCTACGATCATATCGATTTATCACGTACACATTCATTCGTTCAAGAATGTTATTGAAAATTGTTGGCGTTAAAAGGGAAATCAATAAAGATTTGGTCGAGTTTTTAAGTGCAAATAAATTAGGGTAAAGTTTGAAAAGGCATATAATTTTGTTAGATTATAAGATGCCGAGATCTAGGGCATTGACGTTGTCCCGACACCTTTTCATCTTTTCTTGTCTTTCGAAAAGGAGTAGTTCTCCCTATTGATGTCACCATTTTTCTAATTGTTGAAAGAAAAAAATGGTCTCTCTAGATCCACATTTAACGTTGTAAGTGTAATATCACATCAAAAACATAGGAGGGGTTTGGATTATTTTGAAAAGTCGAGAATGGACTCATCATAAATTTAGGTTAACCGTTTTCATAAAACAAAAACGAAAAGAAATTAATCCCTTATTGAATATAATATTGTGTATAGTTTGCTCGTACCGTCAAAAGTATGTGTATTATATTTATATAAACTCGTGTTTGAGTTTGATTTAAATTAGAGTTCCAAATTTTGTGATCGATCGACCCAAGTTTGAGAAAATGGTGAGTGTTTTGAGACCATAACATGGGTAGGCCATTAGGCATGGGCATGCCTCGGACCAAATCATGCCTAATTACTAAGCCCTTTCCCCTCTTTTGCATCGAAATTGCAATGATACGATACATTCTTTTCACTTTGTGGAATAATTAGTATCCTTATAAAATGTTTTCGAAAGTGCGACATAATTAGATTCCTCATGGGCTTTCATTGCCAGGTCATAGAAATGGAAATTGGAATAAAATAATTTAAAATATTAAGTCATTTTCTTATTGAATATCCAATTTTATTTTATTTTTTTTAAAAAAAATTTTGGTTAGCCATTGTGTATCCCTAAAATGTAGGTAACAAAACAATTTCTTTCATTCGACTTATTGTGTCTATAACAGTAATAATACTCGAGCTCGTCTCAGTTCGTGTACATCCCTAACCACGACAACCGTGGATATATATAACCATGATATGTGACACACATATATATATATAATATGTGAGAAGAACTTATTTGTCCATAGTAGTGATTATTTAAAAGTTGGGCACATGATGTTGGATAAGATGGAATAAACGCTGAATCGAAATTGATTGTAGAAAAAAGTAATTATATGACATGATGATCATATGTATAATGTGTTTCTATTTATGATGTCCGAATCCAATTGTTTGACATAATGTAATAGTATTTCGGCAGCCTTCATAATTATTTGGTATGATTAGTTAAGATATGAACTGTCCATTTCATTTCTTGTGGGTGAACTTACTAAAATGATGTTTTTTTTTTTTTTTTT
>NC_133306.1:25195097-25222921 GCF_012295235.1 Primulina huaijiensis
AAAAAAATAATGTTCACAAATGACAAAAAGCCTATCTATCACCCTTAAAATATTTAAAAAAAGTGCAAAAGTTACAAAATATAATTGCCCGATTGAAGTCGAATTTGGTAAAAATAGAAATATAATAAATTCATGAGTCTAATTATTATATTTAAAATGATAAATTTGAGATCATGCATCACAAAATATACGTGACCTTATCATTTTTTTAAAAAAAAAACAAGCTTATTAATTCTAGTCAAATTATAGGGTAGGATTATTTAGCCGCCGTTAGGTGAGTCGTGAAAAATAAAATAAGATTCAAATGTTAGGGGTCCCCCTCCCTACTTTCTTTGCTATCTGCTCCAACATACGTTTATTTATTTATTTATTTATTTCATATATAATGCTCAAATTAGACTCAAAAAGTATTCCGTTGAACTGCCGTAATGACCGAGCCTATTGTGTTGGTTTGGTAGGTCGAAGCTATAAAATAGTTTCACAAATTCTAATTCTAATCCCATCAATTTTTTTTTTGTGTTTGGGGAACATCCATACATTATCTCCATCTTCCAAGGAGGAGGTTTCAGATTTTTATTTAAAGAATAATTTTTTGTTTTGTAGAGTGATAATGGACTCTACCGAGAAATTTGCAGTGTTCTAAAAAGCCCGCTTAAGCGGGATTGTTCTAAAAAGCCCGCTTAAGCTTGAAGCTCGGCAAAAACGCCCCGCTCCGAAGAAAGCGGAAAAAAAAGGTCAAATTTAAACATGATTAAAGTGTTTAATTAAGCGTGCTTAAGCACAATTAATCGCATCTATTTATTTTTACTTTTTTTTATTTTGAAGGTATGTATTTTTATTTTAAAATAATAAATTAGGTTTATAATTTAGATGTTTGTTTTTTAATTTTAATTATTATTAAGCGTGTCTGATAATGATTTGACAAATATTTAATATTTTTATTGTGTTCTAGTTGCAAAAACAAATAAAGATTGTAATTTTGATATTTTTATGATTTTATAAATATGAGAATTAATGCATCAGACTTAAATTTATCATATTTATGTATTATTTTAACTATTTATTGGTTTGAGATAATTACAATTACACTAAAGATAAAAAACGCTTTTTCACGCTTAAACCTATGCTAATCTCGCTTAAACTTAAAAACTTGGAGCTTGACATCCGCGCTTCGGGACGCTTCACGCTTTTTAAAACCTTGGAAATTTGAGCTGATACATCGTTCAGAAGATTCAAATTGCAAATTTATCGATAACAACAGTTATTTATAATAATTTGACAATTTGTTTAAGATATAATAATGTCATGTTTTATATTCTCGTGATTTGCAAGATAGTGCGATTGTAGGAAGTTGAGTCGCTCAATCTTATAAAGTTGACTCACTTAACTTAATTTTAGTATAATAAGCATTTATATTTTTACAAATATTTTCAGAAAACCCAGTTTTCTCATTTTGAAATAGATAATATTATGTGGCTGGTGTAAGCACCATGATGACTTTGACCCTTTTGTAGGTGAGCAATATTCAATTTTTAAAATTGTTGGTAAGGACAGCAATTCAATTTTATTTTACCATGTCAATACATGGCCAATAAACTTACGCCACGTGTATGTTTGAAAGTCAACATAATGTTTGCTCGTATGTTGACCAGAGGCGGACCATTCAACTTGTCATATAAAAAATGTGTGTAGATATATGTACGAGCCATGGTAAAATAATATATATTACTAAAAAATATAAATATATAAGATTAAATTGCATATCATATTACATGTTTCTCTCATCATATCATACCATAAAAAAAAAACAGTTTGAACAAATCAAATAATTGGTTTTCAGAAAATTAAATATCGAACAAAGAACCTATAATTTTTTTGCATAATAAATTTTAAATTTCTGTGTATATATATATAGAAGGTGGCAAAAAATTTAAAGTTGGGAAACAATATTAAAGACTAGCTGCAAATTAAATAATGATAGCAAATTTAATTAAATTTTTGAAAAACTATTTAAATTTTCAAGCCCGCAGAATTTAATGCTTAAAAATCCGTGGATTAAAATGTTTATCTAGTCTAGATAAAATGTTCAACTAGATTTTCATTCCAAAAAGTCTATTTGTTTAAAAATAATAATAATAATTCTTCTTCCTTTATTGCCCTTGATTGATATGCTTGGAAATTATCACTTTGATGACTAAATAATGTTGATGTGATCAAATCATTGTACGAATGATTTAAAATTTCACAAACTTAGTTAAAATATAAAATTTTAATTTATAATTTAATATAATTATATTAATTTTAAATTAATATTTAGCGATAATCTCACAATTGCATTATATTTAAATAATAAGAAATATAAATTATTTCAATTTTATAATAAGTTTCCTATATAAATTTGTATTATAATAGAATATTTACTACGTTAAATGCCCAAGGGATATTTAATGAATTTTCTTTATAATTTGACCAAAGGGGGTTTTTTGTATTAAAATTTAGTAAAATGGATTCTTATATGAAAGTTCTATTTCTTTTTTTAAAAAAAATTAATGAATATTTTCGTAGAATTATTTATATTGCAAGATCTAGTATATATCAACCACCCTTGTTCGTTATTATATGTTTTTTCCAATTATGTTGGCTTAGTCTCCTCTTTTTCTTGTTCAATTCAAAGACCGGCCATCTATTTCTTACCACTTGACGTGGGAAATTTGGATTTATTTCAACTTATCCCAAACATTCTATAAATATTTTCCACATATCTATTGGTTCAAAATCAAATCCATGCAAATACCATAAAAAAAATCAAATCAAATCCATACAAATCATTCAAAGTTCTGAATAATTTCCGATTCTTGAAATGGATGAACTCGAGTTACCCCAATACTTCATCTGCCCCATATCCCTCCAAATCATGAAGGATCCAGTCACCACCGTCTCCGGCATCACCTACGACCGCGAAAGCATCAAGCGATGGCTTCTCAACGCCGCCGCAGAAGGCCACTCCTCCGCCGTGTGTCCTGTCACAAAGCAGCTCTTGCCTCTGACGAGCTCCGACTTGACTCCGAACCACATGCTCAGAAGATTGATTCAAGCCTGGTGCATTGTCAATCCTAAAAGTGGTATCGAACGAATCCCGACTCCGAAATCTCCCGTACACAAATCTGTTGTATTCAAACTCATCCGCGAGGTGAAAAGCGGGAACCCTTTGTCGCATTTGAATGCTCTAAAGAAGTTGGATGAACTTGCAAAAGATAAAGAAAAGAACCAGAAACCCATGGCGGAAGCAGGAGTATCGAAAGCGATGATTTTTCTGATCTTGAAAAGATTTAAAGAAGGTAAAACCCTATTTCTTGAAGAAGCTTTGAGGATTCTGCAACTAACATGGATTCCAACGGAGGAAAACAAGAAGATAGTTGAAGAAAACATTGATTTCATCCATTCACTTTTGTGGGTTTTGAGCAGTGATGAACTAGAAAATATTTCCATGATTCATGCTCTTAAAATGTTGAAAAATGTGACTGGAGTTGCAAAAAACAGTCTCCTGGAAAGGTTAAAGCTCAATTTCTTCAAAGAAATGGTGAGTATCCTTCACAAGAACAAATCTCCACAAGACAACAAAGCTGTTCTCCATGTTCTCATACAAACTTCCCCTCATGGAAGGAACAGGATGAAAATAGTGGAAGCCGGAGCCATATTCGAAATTATGGAACTCGAGTTAAACAATCCCGATAAAAAAACCACAGAGCTTATCTTCTGTCTGTTGGCAAACTTGTGCACTTGTGCAGAAGGCCGTCAGCAGTTTATAAAGCACGCCGGTGGGATCGCGTTGGCTGCGAAACGGTTGCTGAGGATATCTCCGACAACTGATGATCGAGCACTTTGCATAATCGAGTCGCTTGCTCGATTTTCAGCCACTCGAGAGGTGGTTTCGGAGATGTTAAGGGTGAGCGCTGTTTCGAAATTGTGCATGGTTCTTCAGGCAGATTGTGCGGGTTATTTGAAGAATAAAGCCAGGGATATTCTGAGATTGCATAATTATGCTTGGAGCAATTCCCCTTGCATTCAAGTTTATCTTTTAACTTGCTATACCCGATGAAAAAAGGGAAAAAGAGAAATTTTAATTTATTGTTTTGAAAGGTTTATGTTTTGTATTCTATTCTATTCTAGCTTGCTAACATACCTATCATATGTATGTATGTATGTACGGGGAAAATGAAAAAAAAAATTATTTTTTATTTGGGTTTTGAAGTTGATACCTTGTTCTTTTCTTTTATTTGGAAGTTGATATCACAAAGGCCAGTGAGAAAATTAAATTTTTTTTTTAAAGTTACAAGTATTCTCACTTAAATGGGTAAAATTAAATTTGAGGTACAAATCGAGGACCTAATTTGAACTCGGTTGGCCTATTACAGTCTTGTAACCACAAATCGTTCTCTTCCTCAACCAAGAAAGTATAGAAACAACTGCAGTTCATGGTTAAAATTCAATAACCATAAAAAATAATAACCAAACATGGGCTTTCTAGGTCGTCTCCCCAAATAGTTTCTTTAGTGACAAACATTATGTTATAATCTGTTCTTTTAAGAACTTACATCAAACAGTAGCTAATTGCACAAGAATGATGGTTCTTTAGCTGGTTTGAAGATTATTTGCATGGTTCTTTACTGAATGTTGAAGGAAATCGTAGAACAACGGATTTTGTTGCTTCTCTTTCAACTTTGCTCTAAATCCTATGCTGTATTTCACTTAACTGTGACTTTTCGTTGTACATGTCGATCCAACATCCTTCAAGAACTTTTCAATGTTTGATCCAATGACTTTGGATCAAGCAACTATATATCCTCGTCATCAAATTTATCGTTTATCCATGCTATCACAATCCAAAATGCCCGAAATTGTTTGGGAACATGGGCTTGATCATGCTTCCTTTTGACAATAAAATATATATAACGAGTTCTTCCTTGATAATATAACATAAAAAACATGAAGTTGTCCCTCCCCTTCCCTTCACGTGCAAGAGTTATTAAATTCACTGATCAAAGATTATTCACAAGAACATTAACATTATACATACCCAGACAATAGAACAGAACATTTCAAGTGTCAAGAATTTCAAGAAAAAAATTCATGACGGTATATATTATGTAAGTAAATATTCTCGATGTACCAAATTATCCAAGCATCGAACCACATGAACCATAATTTCAAGTACCAAAAGATCTAATTTTTTAACCTTTTTTTTTTGGCATGAATCTGGGGCTTCAGCGCTTTATCCAGCTCTTCTACTTGCATCGTGCTTCAACCGAAATTTTGCATCAATAAACAAAGTCACACGACTTATATTATTATTCTTAGTTTCACACCCCACGATCCTACCACAAAGCCAAGCAAGGTGCAGTGTTATCCTTTTCTTTGGTTCTTTAATCGCACTCGGCTCACTGCCATGGCAAGGAGCGCCGTTTCGATTCTTAATTTTAAAAGTAGCATATGATGCACGATCTTGACTCAAAAGTTGGAAATTGTGCAGTCTTTCTTGAATTTCTTCATATTCCAATTGCAGCTTCTTGTCCTCATCTTGATTAGCTTTTCTTTTATTTGCAAATGCTCGCATTTCGACTCCCTTTCATAAACTACATAAATAAGCATTCAAAACCATGTATTAACCCTCATTTTCTGTATAGATCAAAACCAACTTTTATTTTATAAAATTTTCACCAAGAATCATTTAAGCCCCTTCAAAGTTTAGAAGAACACAAAAACGGAAACAAAGATCAAGTAAAAAAAATGTGACTTTTGAGATAAATCAGGATAGGGTCAAGAAATTGAAGATGAATAAAATGACCAAATCTTTCCTGTTGCCATTAGGCCATCCGGTTGCACTGCAAAAATACAGAGAAAACTTTCTTTCCGACAACAATTTTATGTCTTTTGTCTCTGCTCAACCGAGTCACTCTTCACTTCCATTACAACGTAAGGCGAAGCCACTCAGCCATGGCCTGGCCGGACAGTTCAGCCTTATTCTGTAAAGGAAGAGAAGATCGATTCGATGAAAACAAAGGAAGAACAAGAACGACGAATGAGATTGCGCCGCCTTTATTTTTCTTGATTGGGCTAGGTCGAAACCTAGAAAACTGGGCCAGAACCCAGAAAGAGGAAGCCCATAAAGGATTGATACATAGTAGTAGTATCTCACTAATTAATTAAAAATCTAATCATCTAGAAATTAAATAAACAAAGAAATTCATTTTCTTTATTTGGTTTATTCTAATTCACCAACGGATCAAAAGATAGATTAAGCAGTAAATTAATATATTAATTCAATATTTGTTTTAAAAATAATAATAGTTTGTTACAAATATAGCGTTCGTCAATAGTTATTTGTGGAGGGAATAAAATTCCGCAAAATGTTCCTTCTTCACTCCTTATTTCCTCGTCGAGTTTTGAAAGTTATTTTCATCGCCTTCATATCTCCCAAAAATATTTCATAGATTTGAATTTTGATTACATGTTGGCTATTTTATAAATTTTGTTCGTGGCTTCGATTTATTTAGGATGGCCCGACACAAAGGTATGTTTTTTTTCATTTCGACTTTCTTATATTTCAATTCCGTCAAGTTAGAGCAGTGTTTGCATTTCATTTCTGTGTCTTAATCAATTGTTTAGGTGAAATGGTAACACCTTATTTATGTTTTGGATGGAATTTTTTGGACTTACAATTGGTTAGAATTCGATTCGATTTGTTTTTCAAAATATTACAAAGTTTGGATATTGTGTCTCCAAGGAAAATGTACAAAATGATGGTCCATATGCCATGAATATTTTCGCAGTACTGGTTAGTTATGCATCGGATGCTCAATCTATAGAAATTTTAAAATTCTATGGTTTTTGCATCAAAAGTTTTCATTCATTCGATTTTAGATTTTTTTTCCCGGAAACCCGATTAAATACAATTTAAATACTGATTTGGCCCATTTTTTAAATTTTTTTGTTCACAAAAACTCTTGTGAGACACTTTAATGAGTCAATTTTATGAAACAAATATTCTAATTGGGTCATTCATAAAAATATTATTTTTTATGTCAAAATTACTGATTTTTATTGTAAATAGAACAAAGCTGACATTTCTATAAATAAAAATGCATGAGATCGTGTAACGAATCAACTTTACCCAACCCAACTTCCTACAAAATGGGTCTATTACATTTTTCCGCGATCCAAAATTGATTTAATTGGATTCAGAATCGATTTGATCCGGTCTGATAACACTCGTACAAAATGGGTAGCCCCAATTTTTTTTTATATATATAGTTTATAATAAAATAATAAAAAATCTATATGTAATCAAAATTGTGAAGCCCGGCCCAAAATTCTCTGGCAATCATTGACAAAACACTGCATAGTACTCAATGTAGCTGTTTCCCCCTGCCTTCCACCGCCATCCGAGGCCGATCATTCTACTGTTTCCGTGGTTAAAATGCAGATCCGTGGAATTATCGTTGATACCCTTACCTTTTAATTGCGGGACGCTCCGAATCAAACTTGTAGAGGTGCGAATTAGAGATTTCGAAATGGTAGATTTTGAAATTTCCCGAATTTGATGCTGTAAATTGTAGTCAACTTAATTCAAAGGTTGGTTTTTTTTTTAGCTAGTGGAAAATGTAGTTGTTTTGTCTGTGTAAATTGGAGAGCCATTATTATTTTTTATTTACTACGTTGTGAGAATTTAGGTCGATGGCAGGAAAACGTCGAATTAGAAGATGATATGTCGTTTGTATTATTTATTGTCCCGGAATGGAATTTATTTTTGGTATTTGATTTTTTTCGAAATAATGATTTCCAGCTATTATTGTTATTTGTTTGTATGTTGTTCTTCACGGAGGTTGTTTTTTACCATCTCCTTATTGTCTCGTTTATGTGTGTGCAAGCCGATTAACCTAGCTATAATATTTATTTGAGCAGATTTATCTTTTTAGGGGCACCATGCTTCTGCTTTCCATGGGGACTATTTGACTAATGTGAAGACAACCTGTTAGTAAAATGGAACGTGACTAATGTTTATGTTGTCTTTCTGCTTCTTTCTGTGGTTAATGGTATTTGTTTAGTCGTTTTATAGCACATAAGTCTCCGGCCCAGAATGTCAGGTTATTGTTGGTAACTAAGCAATGAGCGAAAACATACCTTTACTTGTCTGCCTTCCCATGGTGTTTTTTTATTAATTTGAAAATAACTTTTCTAGAGTAAAGAACAATGGATAGAATACTCTAATTTATTATTGATGTATTTGTGGCAGGTCTGACTAAAATGGGTGTCTCAAAAAAATGGGTCAAGGCCTTACTAGGCTTAAGGGGATCTGATAAATCGCAATCTTCAGAGAAGGGTGACATTGTAGGTTGCATTTCCTTGTATATTTTTAGTTGACCTCTTATTCCTCATGCCAACAGGCGTCTATTTGAATTTATCTCCTTTTTCATATTTTCTTGTAGAGATTTTGTAGATGTTCTGTCCAGGCAGTAGGTGTAGATGATAGGAACAACGGGAAGATAATGTGTTATCATTTGTCTATATAATATGGTGTAAGCAGTATCAACTGAGTAGTTTGCCATTGCTCTCTTTTTTCTTAGACATTGCAAAACCACCTGCTCTCCAGCGCAACATCCACTAAATCATTTATTTTTCCACTTTTTCACTCTTTTGGTGGCTTACACCAACCATTGCTTGGAATCTCCATTTAGTTGTATCTAGATGTATACTCTTAATATTTGGTGGTTGTTACTGGTGTAAACTACCATTTTGCTCGAGGACATGTGGAAACTCGACTGTTACATGACCTGTAATTAGTGGAATCTGAGCTCTTGGAACTCCTTTGACTGTTAAAATGATGGATACTCTCTATCTTGTTCCAAATATTATTTGATTGAATATGCTTTAAAAAGATTCTCTATTTTTTTAAAACGCAGAAATCAGGGAGCACAGGCAAGATTTGGCACCGAAGAAATCAGTCAGTTGAGATTGATAACAGTATACGTGTAGATGAGTTGGATCAAACTATTGTTGTGGATTTTGAAGGAGCCAACCTTCAATCAATTTCTGATTCGGCCAGTTCAGCATCTAATCCCCTCCAGGTTCAAAATGCAGCTCAACTTCGACAGAATGAGAGAGAAGAATGGGCAGCTATTTGCATCCAAACAGCCTTTAGAGGGTTCCTGGTATTAAATTGATTCATGTTCTATATTTCATGGATAGTTCCTGAACTTGCAATAGTTCCATCATTCTTGTTTTCAAACGCATGGGCTGTCGGCACCATTCATTTTCAATCATCTTTTTTCTTATTTTCTTCCTCATAATTTGATAACGATTCTGAATGCAAGAGAGGAATATTGTTCTCTACAGGTGTGACGATGATCTAGATATTGCTTGTTATTTGAAGATTTGCATGAATGAGGATGCAAGCCTATTAGGTTAGGCACAACATAAGAAGCACAACAAATACTTGTCCGCCTGAATATCACTAATTGGGATATTTAGTTTTCTTTAATCATATTTCAATATTGTTATAAGTTTTGAAAGCTTCATACTTTTGTTCATTTCTCCCAAAATAGTTGTGCTTTAAATTTGTTTAAAATTAAAAAATTTGTGTATGGTGCCTTTCCAGTTTAAAAGGTTAAATTGTATTTAACGGCGCCTTCAATGTTTATTCGATATACTTTTCGTGGTGATGGCATAGTGTAGTCCATTCATTCCTTGTTAGGTTTCTGTAAGAGGAAGGGTTCTTCGTTGCTCATTATTCGTGTAATTTTCATGTGCAAGGACCAGTATAATGCGACATGAACTTTTGTTATATTGTTATATAATTGTTTGATTTTGAGAAAATAATTGTAATTATTTTACTTTTTTTTTTTATGAATGCTTTTGTTTATTAGGCTAAACGAGCTTTGCGTGCTTTAAAAGGATTGGTGAGACTTCAAGCTCTTGTCAGGGGTCATGCTGTCAGAAAGCAAGCTGCTATAACACTTCGTTGTATGCAAGCTTTAGTAAGAGTTCAGGCCCGTGTTCGTGCAAGGCGTGTCCGAATGGCATTAGAGAGTCAGACAGGGCAACAGAAACTACAACAGTTTGAACATGATGCTCGTTTCAAGGAAATTGAAGTAAGCAACCTATGGAAACGAAATATTCATGTGACGTGACAATATCACTACATTGATTATTGTTGTATCATGGGTGTTCCAAAAGTCAAGAGTATCATGGGATGAGTTTGTAGTTTGCCAAATTGCTATTACTAGTGAAATATTTTAGGCTATATTAATAACTAATGATATTTAATCTTTGGGCGCTAATTCCTGAACTTGATAATTAGATCATGCATTACATTTTTGCATGCATTTGTGCAATGAAATTGAATGCATAAGGAATAGGACTACAAGAGTTTTAATGAAATGTCAGCACAGAATCATATTCTTTTCAATTCTGTAATGGGACAAAAAATTCATTCCAATACCATGAACATATATTTGCTTCACATCAACAGTCAAGGACAAAAACCATTTCAGATTGGTGCAAGTTTTCTTTCATATCATCATGCTTGTCTTCTATCAAATCCACTCAGAAATCTGTTCTTGTATTGCATATCAATATGTGGGAGCCCACAAAACTCTCACAACCTTTAATCTAGCTTTCTATATTTCGACGTCAAGCACTATCCATTCCTAGATTCGGATTAACTTGTACCTCACTCCATTTGCTGAAATAAGACATACACATTCTTCTGGTTAATTTAATTTTGTACCTAGGAGAAAACAATTACTTGTTGCTAACATAAATGTTATTAAAACCAATATCATCTTATTTTGGTTGAGGCCTGACTTGTGTTTGAGTATGGCTGTTAATTTAACTTGATTAGATGCAATCCAGTGATATGAGCATCGGTATTAGTGTTATTAAATCCGCTCTTGTCGGGTGCTGTGCACTGCCTCTGATATTATGACAATGGCTAACCCAGGACGGATGGTGTGATGGGGTTGGATCTGTTGAAGAAATTCAGGTCAAATTGTTGAAAAGGAAGGAGGCAGCTGCTAAGCGTGAAAGAGCAATGGCATATGCTTTAGCTAATCAGGTACGTGCTGTAATGTCTCCAGTTGTGTTATAATTTAACCTTTCTTTTGCTTGCCATAAATCGTATGGCTTTGTGCAGCTGATGGTAAATAAAATATTCAACTGAGTCTTTCTTTTACATGTGTATCAAATAATAGTACTGCTTCATATCTGTCAATTCCTGTTCGTACGCATTTTATGGCTACAAATAAAAGATTGACTATTGGTAAGACATAATTAATATGCTCCTGTGCTGGTTGTCTCAAACTGAACCAGTTCTGGGTTTACAAAGTTGGACCTAAGGCAAGTGGATGCATCTTATTTTATCTTCATCAGAATATAGAGCTTCTCATGATTTGTAAAATTATGTCGCCGCATATGCCTATAATAACAATAAAGAATTTAAAATTTGATGTAAAGATTAATGCATCAAATAACTTATTTATTTGGTCGAATTTGGGGATTGGTATATTAAAAGCATCTCATTTGCATGTTGGTTTGATGAGACTTCTAGGATGTGGTGGAAAATTAATGGCTAAATAATTTAAATTGTAAAAGGGGTTGATTTGAATAGTTTGTAAACCAATATATATGTATATATGATTGTTAGAAAAGTGCCATAAAAAAGTTGTGGGGACAACAGAATATTGGAACTCCGAGACTCTTAATTTCATGCATCAGAACGTGGATTGTAATACATGAATCATTCTGGAGAGTGAAAGAAGAACTAACGTATTCCAACAGAAGTAAAAAATATTTGATACAAAGAAATACCACACATGTATTTACTAAGCTATATTCTGAATTTACAAATACGCCCTCAAGACTTCTAATATGTGTCTTTTAAATTTGGTAAAAAAAAAATTTAAACTGTCACGGGTATTGACCTTTAGCTTTTCTTATTGTGTCTTTATTTCTCTATCAAGGAGAAAATTTGTTCTAATCCTGCCACTCCTCCCTTGGCCCTTCCTTTTGAAACCAAAGGCCATGAGGAGTTTGTGTTTTAAAGGGACATCAATTTTCCCGGCAAATTACTCCTATTTTGCTTTAGAACGAGGACTCAACATTTCTGAAGGGCTTAAGAATTTTGCTTTTCTAATATGTCACAACCAGTTTATGGCAAATTATTATTTTGAGAAGGAAGTGTGTTTATCATTCGTCTACATTTCTCATGTAGAATACCTATTATGCAGTGGCAGGCAAGTTCAAGACATCAGGCAGCACCTGCTGGTTTTGAACCAGATAAAAACAATTGGAGTTGGAATTGGTTGGAAAGATGGATGGCTGTTCGGCCATGGGAGAATAGGTTTCTAAATATTAATATCAAAGATGGAGGGAATACTAGTGAGGATGATCTAGCTGATGCAAAAAATATGCTCACGACTCGGTCAAATTCCTCTAACAAGAAACTCATATCAGACATGGGAAATGGGAAACTTGGCACTCGTATAAGCGATAATTCAAATTTTTCGCATGAAAAAAGGGCTTCTCATTCTAATGGCTGTAGTTCTTCACAAAACAAGCTGGCAAGCATGCTGCAGAAACCAGTTCTATTTTCTTCCAGCAAGTCATGTAAAGCAGTTCTTGAGGACATAGTTGAGGAAGCTTCCTCGAGACCCAATGTTGGTTTTAGGTCACAGAGTAATCCTAAAGAGCGGTCTAGTCTCAACAAAAAACAAGGAAACAAGCGACTTTCTTTGCCTGCTGGTGGTCAGTCTCTCTCTCTCTCTCTCTCTCTCTCTCTCTCTCTCTCTCTCCAGCATGTGCGTGTCTCTTCTACCTTGGTTTCGATTACACTGCTGTTTGTATATGATTATGTTCTTTTCTAGATTAATGGAACATCCCTATTGTGGGCAAAGCCACCTTCATGGCCCCTGGCCTACTCAAGCGCTAGTGCACAATGAACCCTATAACAACTATTTCGTATTTGTCAATATTTTTATGAAAATGGCTAACCAACTTGCTATAAGAGTATTTTATCTCATTATAAATCCATTCACCAGCTGCAGGTAACATGGCTCGACCGACCAAGCAATTGAGTAAAACTGTTGTTAAAAGGTCTCCTACTGCTCCGAAGCCTGTGAAGGGCAGAACCAAGTCGAGTGCTATTGATGTAAAGCCCTCAGATTGTAGTCCTCAGACTGATCATTAGCTTCTGAAAAACAGCATGGGATTTTGTATTGCTAATCTGGCACCGATTATTTTCTCCTGTACATAAACGGTACATGCTTGCAACTAGGTTCTGTCACTGGACGCATTCCTGATAATTTGTTTAAATCTCGAGCCACCAGGGCTGAGTTAGGTGAGATACATGTTTCTTATTGCGGCAACGTGAATGACGGGTCCAAAACTAGATTGTTTTGTGCAAATTATCACACTTTCGATGGTTTCGTCTTTTTTTTTATCTGAATCTTTAGTCTAGATTGCCATGACATTATACACAGCATGTCCGTGATTGTTACTTTGTTCTATCGTCTGTGAGTCGAAACCGGAAAACTGTGCTAAGTTGATGAGTCACCTGTTGCGAGTTAAACTCTGTATTTATTGTATTATTTTTATGTTGTGGAAGTCTTCATCGCCTTTTTCATACATGAGATTTGTTGCACTAGAATGTGTTTCTGGTATATGTGATTCTGTCACTGTATGAGTACAATTGTAAGGACATTGTGGTCTAGTGTTATTTATTATCATAATCACTATATTATCTATACAATTTATTCATTTATTATGAGCGAGCTCCTTAGAATCTTCAAATTTTCATTAAATTTTGCTGATCAAACTTAAAAAATAACGATCATAATAATAATAATATCATAAAACAACTATTAGGAACAGAAACATAAACAAAATAAATTTATTAAAAAACTAAAAACACAATGTGCACTTGAGTTTTCATGGAGTATTGTGACATCGGACATATGGTTAAAATTTAACTAAATATTCAAAAAGAAGAAAACAATTTATTGCAGTAAAATCAGATCTTGACCACTTAAAAATATAAAATTTATAAAGCAACCTACGTAACCAATTTTAAAATATATTCTATTATGGTAATATCTTATATTGTGTCATGTCTGAAATTTGGTAATTATTGTTGATTAGGTGATCTAAATATGTATCATTACACACAAAATATCAATTAGTTAATAAATCATGTGCTCGTGCAGATCTTGCTGGAAGCTTTGGCTTCATAAAATATGAATATTTACACATGAAGGAAAATAAACGATTTATCAATATATGCTCAATGCTATACCGATGTCTGGTATAAAAATACTTAAATACAATACGATTTCAGGTGATAAAGCTTAAATATTTAAATATATTTTAGCTCATAAATTGTAATTTTTTTAAAAAAAAATGGAAACTTTTTGGTTCTTACCTTTTAAAAAGGAAAGAATATACTCGAATTGTCATGAAATTTGTGTTGCTCGATTTGTCCTGAAGTGATCTTAACAAATCCTCCTCTAATCACAGATTCTAAGTGAAGCCTATCTCCTGCTGCAAATTTAGCTTGTCTTTTTATTTTTTTCTGCAAAAATAATATTTTCCCTATGAAAATATATCATATTACTTTCTATTTTTATTTTATTTTTTGTTGACATATTACTATTTATAAAATAACCATATTTGATCTATTGGGGTTTTTTTTTAATCTGTATTTCTTAAAATTTATGTAAAGATTACATTTTTAGTATTTAAAACATAATTTTCATCTAATCTAATTAATAAAATAATAGTTTGTGATATTAATATTTAATATTTAAATAATTCACTGCTCAACAAAAATGCACCATCTCGTCATCCACTCCCCATTATATATCTAACTTCTTCAACATTCATGCTTTGCCCCATCTTCCCCATCGCTTCACTCTCTCCTACAACCCTAAAGCCCGCCCTTTCTCCGCCGTTTCCGATCTCTTCTCCGCCGGAAATGCAATCCATCCCTTGAACCGTGAAACCCAAATTTTTTTCGATCAATCAACACGAAAACAGAAGAAGAATCGCCCTAATCCATGGTTTCCGCACCCTCTTCCCCCTTGATCCCAACCCTTATTCTCCTTCTCTCTTTGCCTATTCTGTTCTTCTTCTTGGCTCCCCGATTCCTGCCTCCACGACGAATCTCTATCTCCCTTCCTGATGAGTTTGATGATTTGTCCTTATTTCACAAAGTTATAGCCATGGATTCTGCTAACTTCTCCCGCCGACACACGCGGCTTCCCTCAGCCAAATCCCACCTCTCTTCCACCCTCCGACGCCCCAAAATCGCTTTTCTATTCCTGACCAACTCTGATCTCCATTTTGCCCCTCTTTGGGAACGCTTCTTCGATAACGTTACTCGTAAACAGTATAATATATACATCCACGCCGACCCCTTTGTGAAAATCAGTCCGTTGACCGGTGTTTTTAAGGAAAAACTTATCCCTTCTAAGAGAACTCAGAGATCTTCCCCTACCCTCATCTCCGCCGAGCGACGCCTGCTCGCCACTGCGATGCTCGACGACCCTTCTAACGCGTACTTCGCGCTAATCTCGCAGCATTGCATCCCACTTCACTCGTTCAATTATTTTTACAATTTTCTGTTTGATCTAGGTAGGTTGTCCAGGGATATGGAGTTTTCTAGCTACATAGAGATTCTTGACAATGGGTCCATTTTATGGGATAGGTATAATGCCCGGGGAAATAATGTGATGCTCCCCGAAGTGCATTTTGATGAATTCCGAGTGGGCTCACAGTTTTTTGTGCTCACAAGAAAGCACGCTTTGATGGTGATTAAGGACAGGAAGTTGTGGAGGAAGTTTAAGTTACCCTGTTTGAATGTTAATTCTTGTTATCCGGAGGAGCATTATTTCCCTACTATGTTATCGATGCAGGATCCAAATCGGTGTAGTCATTATACATTAACGAGGGTGAATTGGACTGAAAGCGTGGATGGGCATCCGCATACATACCACCCTCCTGAAGTGTCCCCTGAACTGATTCACTCGCTCAGAGAATCGAATTCAAGTTATTCATACATGTTTGCGCGAAAATTTTCTCCTGATTGCTTGAATCCTTTGATGCAAATGGCGGATTCTGTTATTTTCAAGGACTGATCTTCGCCTCTGGTGAGCAAAGATGGTTTCTTTTTGTGCTATCTTTTGGTTTTAAATGCTGTTTGTTATGTTTATTGGTTCCGTATTTTCTTGTATGAGTTAGCAGTTAGGTTAATGGCTTTCTTGAATTAGTGGATGAGTGGCTGATGTTTAGATTGTGTGATGAACAATTTGTCAAGCGATAATTTTTTCTTGTGGGGTTGTGACTTTTTGGTGGGATGATTCTGATAGAAGATGGAGAGAATCCAGTGCTGATGCTTTTTCAGCTCGAATTTTGTGGAAATGCTTATGTTTCAATTGCTGCATAATCTTGGGCACTTTGGAAACCTTATGACTGAAGTGACTAAATTACCCTCTCTTGATTGGATATTAGATCACGGGTTTTGTTTATTATTTTTTTCTTGGTCAATTTCTTGTAGATGGCTCTTTAAGAACCTGTAGTTGGAGATTAGTTAAATTTCCTTTTCTTACAATATGCTCCTTGGAGCTTTAGGTGGATTATACCAGATTTTTTAGCCAAGATTAGATTTTGATAATCCAGAGATAAATTCTAAAATATGCAAAAGTAATCCTTTGGCGTGCCATGACTTTCTAGTTTGCCTTATTTTAAAGATTTGGCTCATCTATACTACTAGCTGAAGCAAAGCAAAGCAAAGCTTATCACTTAAATGTGTGTCATCACTTATGGCCAACCAAATACTCCTTGTGCCTGTGTTTCGATACATATGCCTTGATTTTGAGTAATATACATGAGTTTGAAGTTTATTTTTTCAAAGAATGTGTGGTATCACCTACGTTCAATCTTGATTAAAACATATTAGATGTGAACCTCGTAATCTATAATTTTTCTTGCAGAAGTAGAGAAAGCAAAGGCAAACTTTGAGGCTTATGCAAGGTTGGTGTGCCGTAATGGGATTAGGCATTTGAGTGGCTGTTAAATAAGGTGCCCTCGACCTAAGGTAACCCAAAGGAGCCCAACTTAAGCAATGATTTAGTAGTCAAAGTTATGTTCTTTAAATGTTGTGGGGGTTGAGTTTGGTTTATTTCACCCCCAGAAATCAGGGTGGGTAAATTATGATCAGGACTTTTGGTCCTTTTTTGTTGTTATTTCTGTACATATGTATGAATATATGGATGGGTCTTCATGTTTGAGATTGAGCTATTCTTGGATTAGAGTATGATAGAGAATCAAGAAACGGCATTTCTCTTGCCTTTCTTTTGAAGACATGCATTTTATAAACATTTAAGACATCATCATCTCCTTTGGACCCACCCCTTTATTTCTCTTTGTATCATCCATCCCCTCTACGTCTAGTTTTAAAAATTGCGAAATCCTCCGTTTTGTCGTTCGTTGGATGATCACAAACACGTGTATGTTCATGTATATATTTGTGTGCGTGTGCAAGGCGCCCGCGCCCGCTCATCTACGTCCAAAATATGGAATAATCACAAAGCTAACCAATCGGCGAGTGTTTTATTTGTACGCTTCATATATACTTATCGGTATCGTGAAACAAAATTGTTGAATCATCTTATTCGATCGTATAGTATATGAAATATGAGGTTATTATTTATTTAATAATCCAACGATATTATTATTTATTTATTTAATAATCCAACGATATATAGGTGGAAGGTAGGCCAAAAGTATATAAAAATACGATTACACAAGTCAAAAAATATACAGAGTTTTTGAGGGTGGTTGTGTGTACAGCATTAATTCGAACACTTTATAGTTTGTCAATGGATGTAAATTCATGGCATAAGCTAGATTAAGGCCCCCCCCACCAAAAAGAAGATATCAGTCTGTTCCATCTTGGTTGGAGCGGAGAAGATGATCTTTAGGAAGCATCACCATCACGGAAATAGAATTTTCAAGAATAAACATTTGAAATTGAATATTAATTACTTAAGATGAAAATGAGTTATTTGATATTATATATTATGAATGACTATTTCGGGAGGGATTGTAAATAGTCTAGGATGAAAATCATACGGCAAAGATAGATAGATAGATAGCATATGTCATGTTTATTTTGACAACCTAACTAATCTCCAAGAATTTTCCGATTCGGTCGACTCTACTATATCAATTATTGGACTTGTGAGGTTAAAATTTAACTATATGATGATATCAAGTAGCTAATTCTCAAAAAAAGTTTTATTTATTTTTTTAATAAAGAAAATCAACAATTATTGGGCTCGTTAATTGAAGTAACGATCGAACAAAAACGCACCATCATAGTTATAGCTCAATTTGATGTCAGCCCAATTCTACAGGCCCTATTATCTTTAATCGCATTTTGCGCCTGAAAAATCTGTACAATCAAGTTCGGCAGAAACAAAACCAAATAGTTGGTTTGTATTGATTGTTGGTCGATAAAGATTTGGATCCAAATCAAACAACATAACCCGGTTTTAAAAAATATATATAATCTTTTAAGTATAGATATATTTTATATGATATTTAGTTTATCATTAATATAATGATAAATTGATAATGCATGCTGCTTCCGTAAATCAGTCCATTAATTAGGTATATAATGAAATCCAAACCAAGACAAAACGAAACGGGTTACACCATTTTTCACTGGATTTGAAATCAACTTTTTTTTTTTAATTTTTTATTTTCAGTTAATATACATCTAAACATGTAATTTATTAAGCAACATATTTGAAAATTAATATACTATTTGTTATATATAGGTAGAAACAATTATTAAACAACAAAATCCTCAAAATTCTTTTAAAAAAACAAAGACAAGATTGGAGCCGATCCAGATCGAAGCAGACCGGATTGGTTCCGGTTTCGGATCAAGGTTTTAAAAACCAAGCCAATTCAATTAGAATATCATATTAAATTTCTTCCAAATAGAACCGAATCATGCCGGATGAGTTTTGGATTGGTTACGAATCAACTCAATTCGTTAACCATGACTACGTGGAAGCATGGCTATTGCTGCTTCTTTTTTCATTATTTTGTTTTGCTGCCGCTATATCAGATTTTTCTGTGTGCCAGTGATTAGAATGCGTGCAAGTTGATCATCTTTGGAGGCTGTATGAGGAAGAAGTCGATATCGGCCCGTCGAGAAACTGGCTTTTATGATAAAAACAACTCGAATTTAAATGGAAAAAGGAGCATCTCACCGTACCAAGTCTTTTCTGAAACCTGGATACAAAGGGTCCCTAGCAAATCAAGAATCTTGGATATTGTGTCCCCAAGGTGATTGTCAAAAGGACAGAAAATGACCCAAACCACGATCTCGTTGGTGGAAAATAGGAAAAAAGCTGATGCAAAAGGAAAAGTAAATTCCACTATGAAGGAGAAACAGACACGTCGAACACGGTGCTCCTGATATTATTGTTGTCATTGCAAATAACAAACGGAAACAGAAGCTGACACATTGATAATATGAGGAAATTAGGTAAGACTGTTCCTTAAAGTTTTCTATTTATTTTGGCTACACAAATCTTTTTAGACGTGATTTTAGGATAAACGGTTGTCATTAATAATATGTGAAGAGAATAACATAAATGGATATAACAACATATTTGGCTATTCAGTAAATAGTGAGTAATCATCAGGACGTGGCAATGCAGCGTGGCTCCCTTGTTGGTAGAGATCTTCTTGGCTCCTTATTGCAACCCCTGAAACAAGGGACATAGTACTCTATTTTGTGTCCTTTCATGTGTGTTGCCATTTCTTGATATTGATCATATGCCTTTGCTGCATCAGTCTTGCTGTTTTTGAAGGATGCAGCTTGTGGGGTTGAGGGGGTCTTCGTATTAATGAAACTGCCAGCAGCGGTGGTCTTGCTACGCCAAAAGTAATCGTAAGCATTGAACGAGGTTGCAGCAGATGGCGGTGATGGTGGTGGCAGCAGCGGTGCTGGTGACATGAACCGAGTCATGCGTGGAAGTGGTGGAAGTGAGTGTGAGATTGGTAGATCGTCCGAAACATCCTTTCCTGCCATAATTTCTTCTACATCTGGCAAGTCGACAACTTTGTTGAACTTGTGAGACCAAGTTGGATTCTTATTGCCCAATCCCATTAGCCTGTTCATCATCACGGCTGATTTATCCACGCTCATCATTTGATTTGGTAAGGATTTTGAGTTCTGCTCCTTGCGAAATTCCGGGTCTTCTTTTTCATTATTTTCGTCAACTTCTTCCATATTACCAAAAACTTTTTCAAAATCATCAACTTTATTTCCCTCCACTTCATTTTCTGGCTGTGAAGTAGGAGAATTGATCAGACTCAAAACAAGCCTTCCATCTCCACGTTGAGCATGGAAATACTTTCTTGGAGGAACAGCGACAGCTTCAAGAACCAACCTACCATTTTTTCGGTGGGAATGAATGCGGAGTGAAACCCCATCGCCACCAGAAATGGAAGAGAGTGGCGGCGGAATAGGTCGAGAGGGGCAACTTTTATACTTAACAACATGAAAATCCTCGAAGGGATTCGGTTCTTTGGTACATTCTTTCCCTACTCTTGTCCTCTCTTCCTTATCTTGATCGTCCCCGTCGACCAAAACTTCTGAATTCAGGTACGTCGAGAACCAGTCTGACCCTGTCTCTGATCCCAGACTCTCCGTGCAAATCTTAAGACTCTTGTCACTCATAGCACTTGCTGATCTTTTCACGAGGGGATGAACATAAGTTGGTGGTAGCAGATCGCGTGCTGAATTTTCACTCTTTTGAGTGAGAACTGTGCCCCAATTAACATTTTGCACCTCTTTCTGAGACTGGATCATCCCCCAAACGTCGTCTTGTCCCGGATTATTATCAGTCCTTTCACATTCTTCTTCGCCTTCTGATGAAAACGATGAAGAATCATGATCCGAGGTAAGAAGTACTGCTTCTTCGGAAGAAGCGATCTTTTTCACCGGGGAGAAGAACCCATTCTGCTCCAGCCATTTCTTGGATGACATATCAGCTGAGAGAGTTCTTCTGATGGAAGCTGCTCTGTTTTTTTCACAATCCGAGCCAAGAATTGTGACAATTCCCTGTTTCATTGACATGTCTTCACAAGGGAAGATAGCAAAAATACACTTGTTTTTAACTGCAAGAAACAGTTCAATTATCAGTACAGAAAACCTGGCTGATCAAAGAACAGATTCCCCATTACAAATTCATATACACGGTATAAACTATACATATACATCAAGATTTTGATGCCATGCATGATCTATTCGCTGTCAATATTTATTACATAGCAAGAACGTATATGAGATTCTTACCTTGATCAAGCAAGAAGTAGCATACAACAAGGATGCTGGCTCTTTTGAGAGTGGAGAACACAAAATGGAGTTTTGGTGTTTAATTTGGTTGAATGCAAATGGAAGAGTGGGAGTGTGTGGTATTTGTAGGAGAGAACCCAAAGCTTGAGGAATTAAATGGGACCCTCCCCTACGCCACCACGAAAAAGACCTTTTTTACTTGTCATAAATTATTATTTTTTTCGTTTTTAAAAAAAAATTGAATTTCCACCCTTGTCAAAATTTATCAGAGCTAGAAAAACCCCACCCCTAAAGAAATAGCTAGTCTAATATCTCATTTTAAAAGTGTGCACATGCAATTGGTGCGCATGGTTTTTTTATGTTGCATACAATTCATTTTATGAAAAAATTATTATTTTTATTTTCTTCTTTGAAATTATTTTTTTCAAAACCTCGAGATAGAGACTATAACAATTTTATATTGTAACATGTTCTTTTACGTATATTGTAAAATGTTTGAAATTTGTCCAAATCTTGCATGTTGATGTTGGTCGGATAATATTAGGCTAAGAGAGATAAAAACACATAATCAACTTAATTTGCAAAATCTCTATCATATTTTTATATCTTAACAAAAACACACACATCTAACATGTGTGAACACCAAATATAATTTTTCCGAGGGTTTTGAACACAATATCGAAAAATTTAGGGTTTTAAAAACATGAACTTTTCACAGGGTATACATGCTATTTAGCTTCATATTCTCCATGTTTTTTTTACCCAGTCTTGTGGTACCAAAAAGTTGAAGCTGAAAGAGAAATATTTATAAGATAAGAATATATATATACACACACACATACATTATATTCTGGTGATGCACGAAACCTTATCTTATAAATATTTATATAGTTTTGATATGTTTTTCATCAACTGTATTCATATCTATGTCCACCGATGAGTTGATACTCATCTGTTGAATGTACAATTTTGACATGCTTCATCACGTCTAATAGGTAAATATAACATCACCGGTTGACATAAATGTTAGAACGATTGGTGAGCAATATATCAAAATTGTATTTATATATATGAGATTGATAAATTTACTGTTAGGTAAAGCATATAAAAGTGATGATGATTTGATGAAAATGGCTTAAAAAGGAAGCTAAGGAAGGCCACCATGCATGCATGATTGGGAGGACCAAATCACTTTATTAGCATTTGCCATAAAAGAATCATGCCTCACACCATCTCTTATTCTATAAAGATAATAACAAGTACGTGTGTACAGAATCAAGATTGTAGCTTCAATATTAGTGTTCTCCAACTCCTTATCGGGGGACTATAGTTGGTGTTTACATATCATAAATTCCGGAGATTTTGAATCGTCAAAATCTGATTTTAGTGCATATTTCAGTTTTTTTTCCCCAAAAAAATTAGTCGTATTTTCGCTAGAACGCTAACATGATATAGATAATGCTGATATATCTAGTGTCAAGTCACTATTCTTGTGAAAAAATGACAAAAACATGGAGAAAGGCTAATTTTTGTGGGTATATATATCATAATTGATAATTTAGTAGTTAATTGTTATTATGTTATATTATCATTAAAATAACACAAAAACTCTTGTGAGACGGTCTCACGGATCAATTTTGTGGGTCGAATATCTTATTTGGGTCATCCATGAAAAAGTATTACTTTTTATGCTAAGAGTATTACTTTTTATTGTGAATATTGGTAGGGTTGACCCGTCTCACCGATAAAGATTCTTGAGACCGTCTCACAAGAGACCTACTCTTAAAATTAACTCATGACTCACGGATGCTACTATAAGTTTTTTGCAATCAATTAGACTTGTCTCGTAATCAATGCTTTCAAAATGACTTGCAATAGATTTATAAGTTCGCTTTTAAAATTATTATCATACTTGACTTGAAAAAATTAACATGTTCAAAAACATTTTTGGCCAAATTAAAGTCAATTATGGTCTTAATTATTAGCCTATAATCAAGTCATTCCCTGATGTTATTAGATTCATCGACGTAACACGAAATTAAATTCCAACACAAATATATTAGAATAAACAAACTGATAGATGAAAACAATAATCTGTTAGGAACTTATCATGTTAAAGAATTTAGAAAATATTTTTTTAAATTTTTTTTTATAAAAATTAAAAAGTGTTGAGACAATATTTTTAGACAAAAGACTTCAATGAGACTGTCGTATAGGTCAATTTTGTGACACATATCTTCTATCCAACCCGATCCATTAAGTAATATTATTTTTTATGTCAAAAATATTACTTATAGATCGGATCAATTGTATCGTGGATATATATTAGTGAGACTGTATGAGACCTACTCATTTTGGGCTGACTTAATTTTTTTGACTTATTTTGTCATGAAAATTAAAAATATCGGTTGAGATTTTGAAGATACGAAGACATTTGAAGAAAATATTATTTTGAATATTTGTTGAAGATATAATAGAGAGTGAAATATATTATTTTGAAGATATGATTTTGAAAAGATTTATTCTATCTTGGATATGATGGATTTATCTATATATACGAGTTCTCGTTCATTTCGAAAATTGTCGAGCGTGACCATATGCGACGAGTATGGCCAAAATTGATCGAGGGAGGTCGGTGAACTTTTATTTTCAAATCTTTCCATATGAGTTTGTTGCTTGAATTTACTTAGACATTGCGAGTTCTCGTTACTTCTTGCATGGTGCCAAGTTAAGGAGCAAAAAACAAAATTGTTCATTTTGGGTCGCATTCTATGTTGCAACAAGCTGTCAGACAACCTTCTGTCAGTGTCACTTATTTTATTCTAACTCTGAGATTTTAAATTGCTGATGGAGCACAGACATTCAAAACCTCGTCATTCATTCCTCGTAGAATTCTATTGAAATAAAGTCAAATTCGAGCGATGAACGTTAAGTGGAGTCTACTGAATGTGTTTATCATAAAAATATCATAAGAAAAGAGGGAACCGTTTATTTGTTTTTGTAATTTTTTTTCTATCCTTTTGAAAAGGGTTCAGAAAATTTGGCATAGGTATTATTTATAATGAATTTTTAAAAGAGTGGGTCTCATGTGAGAACGTCTCACGGATCCTAATCTGTGAGACGGGTCAACCCTACCATATACACAACAAAAAGTAATACTCTTATCATAAAAAGTAATACTTTTTCATGGATTACCCAAATAAAAGATCCGTCTCACAAATACGACCCGTGAGACCGTCTCACACAAGTTTTTGCTTTTTTAAAAATCGTATACATACACCCAACATACCGAAAAATTCTCTAGCGTCTAGGTGTCACTAATTAAAATTGGTCACGTATTTTACACTTATTTTAGATTTTTTTATATGCATACATCATGTGACGACTATATAATTCTTAATTTTGTAAAGTTGTCTCCTTTCCTGGTTGGTCCTTCCATGCTATCGGGGAAATGGCGAGAAAGGAGAAAAAAACGATAATTTGGTCAGAAAACATCGAAGAATCAAGAAAAACCCTTCGACGTAGACACACCAGTTTCTCACATATCGACAAAACAAAACGTGCGCCATTAACAATAGACACGTGGCAGAATCTGATTCGTAATTTTCATGGCTATAAATGTATTATTAAATAAATTATTACTATTATTTAATAATAATAATAATAATAATAATAATAATAATAATAATAATAATAATAATATAAGAAAAGGTGGAAATATGATAACATATACTGACATTACATATCTTTTTCCCCCTTTTTAACATTTTTTTTCCTTTTGTCTTTCTTTCTGTGCCAATAATAAATAATAAAACTCATCATCCAATCAGTCCAATAATGGCAAATTGAAAGTGACCAAAGAATAACAAAGGTAAGTGCTCGATCCTTTCTTGAAAAAGCTTTGCAAAAGCTGTTGGCCTCGAATATCATTCCTTTTTATGTTTCTTTAATTATATTATTTTGAGATATTTATTTACAAAATAGTTTTGGAAAACATATATATCGAGAAATAATAACTCTTGTCTTTACTGAGAAAACGATCGAAAAATAACACTTGAATTACTATAAAATTTAGAAATTTTGATTTGTCTTATTATCATCAATTATAAATTTTTATTAAACATTAAGCATATTCAGTTGTGTAATATAACGACAAGAATACTTAGTACTTTTAACTTTTTGATTAATTTTTTCATTTGAACAAAGGTAAGTGATAAAGTCACTTTTATCAAATCCATCATAATCATTATATTAATATTACGTTTGAATGGAATAATTTAATATACCTGGATTTCAAATATTTACTGTAAATCTACTCACATAATTTTTGGATTGTTTTCAAATCTACTGATTTTCAGTCATTCAACTTCGATTTTAAGTTTTTTTTTTATTTAAAAAAACCTAACTAATGTTTTTCAAAAGTCTAATCTATTGGAATGATTTGAAATACAATTTTCCAAATCTATATGTCAAAAGAAATAATCTAAATTCTAAATATAACATTTTGAAAACTATTGAAGCAGAAAGACTAATATAAAATGAGTGCTCGATTTTAGTTTTTTTAATGAAATTATGTGATTTTATATATTATATAAACAAAAATATGATTAATTTCACCATCCTAAAATTTCCAGGCAAAAACTTGTGTGAGACGGTCTCACATGAGACCCACTCAAATTCCCAATGGGAACTTTTGAAGCTCACACATTTCTTGGTGTTTTCCTTTCAGTTGGAACCAAATCCCTCTAAAATTTTTGGCTTTCTATAATGGGACAAAGGGTAATTAAAGAGATGGATAATGTTCTTTAAACATAATTTGCTTTAATTCATACCCAGTGTACTCAAACTATGGAAGAGAATCTACGGTTATATTAATTTATTAATTTGTTAAAAGTAATATCAATTTCTATAAATATTTTTCTTGGAAAATTACCATCTTTTTTGTGTATAGTATAAGATATTTAAGTAAAAACTTATGTAATATCAATAGCAACTTTCTTATAGATGAGAACTTAAATTTTTTTAATAATCCAAAACTCAAAATTAGTCCAAGTTTCTTATTTAATATAATTGTAATGTAATAGTTTTTTTTTTCTTTGTGATTCTCGAAATTCTACTACTTGTAGACTGCCCTGCTATCCGGTATAGCAACGAGTCACTTTGCAAATGTATTATCATTAATTTTTAAGCTCACTGTTTTCAAATTATTATGTTTAAACATTTTTGAAAATATAATCGATATCATGTTTTGATCAGTTCTATACAGACGACAAAAATAGCTCCGTATATCTCACATTCTTTGGAGAACATATTGATAGTATCATGAATATGACTTATAATTTTTATTATTTGAACATATTTTATTTGTCGATATATAATATAACAAGAACTAATTAATGGAATATTTATTTTATATAAAAAGTAAGCATATGGTTCTGCATGGCCATGACGTACCACACACACACACACATACATAGTTAGTGAAAAATTCATAATTATTTTTAATTATAAGTGAAAATAAATTTTGTTTTTTGGAAATTTTTTGAATTGTATATATGTTTTTGCAATATGATCGATGAATATTTATTTTATTTTATCACCTAACTATAATTCTTTTATGATTCGATTGATGATTTTATTAATACATGATTAATTAAGTTATTATGGTTTTACAATGGAAAAAAAGCTTTAAAATTTCCTTTTTTTTTAAACAAGATAAAGTTCCTTAATTAGTAGCATATGACTTGTTTATGTAGGTAACTAAAATAATTATATATCAACGCAACATGTCAGCTAACTTTTTTTTTGTCTTTTTTTAATTAATATTAATTTAATTTATTTAGAAACGTACGTACTGAGACTAAAGTGGAAATATATTCAATTTTTGTCGTGCTTACTTTGAGTGATAGTAGCTCTCCGGGCCCTGGGTATAGTATCATACTCTATAAATTTTATTAGACAAATTGGGAAAAGTTTACATATTTGTTCTTTGAAGCCAACCCCTAGGCTAAGTGCTAATCGATATTGATCCAATGAAACGGTTATCATTTGTGTCCATGATCATATATTAATTGATTACACATCATTATTTCATCGAACATATGTTTTGCTCAAGTTCTACAAATTAAAACCATAAATCATTATATCAACCATATATAAAGATTTATCATATGTTTACTATATACACCCTTAATTATCTCATCTCACGAGACAAACCATCGATACCTAATTCGACAAAATAATAAAGTCATTTTCAAATTTGTCTTCTATTATTTTGGGTGCTAGCTCAACATTGTAAAGGGATGAAGTGATTCACAACTTTGAGAATGTGGAATGCTTGGTGTAACCACCATTCCAATTTCATGTGGTCAGACGGAAAATGGACTAATATATA
>NC_133306.1:25223597-25409335 GCF_012295235.1 Primulina huaijiensis
ATACGAGAGATATATAATTCATCCACATATATATAAAATATTGAATATAGTAAAATATAGTCACGTTTCTACAAATAAAATAAAAATAATTAATTTACAAAAGAGGTCGAGAATATTCCCATGAATCAAATGCATGTAAAACGAATGGTTTTGAATTAAATTTCATCGTTTTCAAGTGCCATCAAAGGGAGCATCTAACAACTCAAGAAACCCTAATGAGCTTTATGTCCATCACATTTTGTGTATGCCACAAATAGCATTCCTAAAGCCATACCATCCTTTTTTTTTTACTCAATTAGGCAAGGCAAAATATCATTCCGAAATCCGCAAGGAATAAAAACTCTAATTTATATTCGATATATGGTTTTCGACCTGATACGGTATTATGATTTTTTTGTTATTGCAATCAAATTTATGTGCCTTGTGTCCTTATTATATTACTTATAGTATTGAAATGCATCTCTAAAATAAATACTTTTGGTCTATGTTATTTTTTCCGATCTATTTCACAGAAAAATGTTTGTAACAACTAATTTATTATTTATTAATTTTTTTTCTGATAACTATTTTTTCAAATTTTCAAGTGATAATTTAACTTATAATATTTAAAATCACTAGAATTACAAACAAAATCACTTATTAAAAAAACAAATAAAAAGGTTAATGATCATCACTCATACACGCCTTATAGTGTAATTGCTCACAGTGATTAATGGGCATAACAAGTTCAAAAATCGAATATGAAACTATAGCTGGAAATTCTAGCAGAATATTGAATATATTTTTTTTTTCTCAAATTATCTTCGTACATATATATTTAACATCTTCTAAAAATATTTAATTTAACTAACAAAATTTTTAGATTTTTCAAAATTTCTTAGCAATCAAATGTCCTATCAAATATTATTTTAGGAAACCAATTTCATAGTATTTAAAAGTTCAAACAATAGATATAAAGTCCAATCACATTTCTCAATTTAAAACAAGCATTAAAAAAATGTTATTGTCAATTTCTTGAAAAGCATGTACCAAAAGTTCAAGTAATACATATTTATATTTAAATTAAGTTGAATTATTTATTAAGAGTGGGTTCTTTAGAGATTTTATTATTGTTTTTTTCCCCCAAAAATACTTTATGAAATCACAAAATCCCATGATCTCTAAGGTAACAAAAGCCACATATTAATTATAAAATTAAATAAAAAAATATTTTTATATAAATATTTGCTATATAGGAAAAAATAAGGACGGATGAAAAGTTTTGGGATAAACGTAAGCAAATGAAAACACGACACGACATGCATTTGTTGCTTCGGAGATTTTAAGGGTTAGGGTAGGAATATGCTGATTGGATATTCTTCTAATGTTTGGTTATGTTTTTTTTTTTTTTTTATATGTTTGTACAATTTGGATACATATTTTTTTAAATCATATATATTTTTTGTTAATTTAAGCGATTTTTTTTAAAAAAAACCTTATCAAATATTAATCGATGAACGAGTAACATATAATTTATGTGTTACTCCAGTTTAGCTCTCATGTGGTTACTTGTTACTCACGTTGACTTGAATTTCAGTAATGCAGCAAATGTTGTTGTTTGGTTATGCATGTGTGATTTAAAGTATGCTTAGATGAGTGATTTTTTTGAAAGTTTTCGTGTATTAAGTTGTTGACGTTGTGTCACTTGATCTGATTGGTTAGACACTCATCTCCCCAGACTAATGCCCTAATATACCGAGTCATTAGTACCCAAATAGATGCATTTTGCGCTACCACAAATATAAGAAAATAAATTTGCGTTTTGCCTAACAACTATAACTTTTGCTCAGTGGTAAGCTGCTGATCGTAACAGTTGTAATATGTGTCGATAAACAAATGAGTTTCTATTTTGATTATTTAGGTAAGTACAACGTTTAGGTTATGTGCCACGACCAAAATACATTCAGCTCGAGTTGAACTCTTCTCCATAAAAATGAGATAAATCATGAATAAGACCTTTTGCCCATTAAAAATTGAGGAACACAACACACGACTGCTAAATTTAATCTCTCGTTCTTGTTACAAATATTACTTTCTTGGAACATCACCATCGACTTCAAGAGTTAAAACCATCGATAAGATATATAGGTTATTCAAGAAATAATATATCGAATACCAAGAGATGATTAACGATCGAGAAGATATCAAAAATTTATGTGATTTATAGAAAACCAAGAGATGGTATAATAAAATTTATTTTATATAGCAATTATTTCACCATGCCATGAACGAAAGTTAACCAACAAAGAAAGAACAATAAAATATTACTATGCTAATTAAGCACCACACAAAATTGTACAATCGTGCAAAGTACAGGAGGAAAAAGACTAGCGTGATTTCAATGGGCTTTTTGACCGGATATCTCTATGGGCCTACGTTTTTTGTTAGATGGGCTTTCGTGTATTTTTACAACGAAAGCCCAAGTATTCGAAGAAGAGAGAGAAAAAGATATTTGTTTATCTTCCAGCTATTAATCTTATGCCTATACCCAATGAGTTTGAGAATGGTCGATTGTCCGATCTTATTAAGATATGGAAACATGCATACAAAAATATTAGGATCAAGATGTAAGTGGATATTTTACTATCATTAGCCAAATTCGTTTGAGTAAGTTTTGTCCGAGACAGTCTCATGAATTTATATTTATGAGATGAATCGACTCGAATTACTGTGAAAAATAATACTTCTGTATAAAATTTTTGTTATTTTCTAGGACATGTGTTCAATTAAAACTATTTCGAGAGGCTTCTAGTGAATTTTCATCGGCGATTTGTTAGCAAATTCAACATTTTCACTCAAATGATAAGTTGTCTGAAATTTGAATAATTAATAATAATTTGTCACATATCAAGATCCAACGTTAATATTAAAGACAGAGCAGCGCCAGTGAAGCACCTTTTCCCGCATATCCCTCTGTGCTATCTCTAAGCCTGCCTTATAATTTTTTTTTTTCCCTGAGAAAAATGAATTTCAAGAATGTAATTTTAAAAAAAAATCATATAAATATAAATATAGAATCAGTAAATCCCAGAATAGTAACTTTTTTCTTTCTGTAAGTAATACTTTTCTCTGCAAATCCGCCTCTCTCTCTCTCTCTCTCTCTCTCTCGATGTGCAATCCTGCAAATCGCTTCCGCCATTCCTGAACCCGAGTCTTTCTCGTTCTATATATGCATATGGACACAAAAGAAACGGAGAACGGTGATAATAATAATAATGGGCCAGCAGCAGTTTCCATTGATAGTTTGAATATTGAGCCTCATTTGCAGCAAGAAGGAGAGCCCTTGCCTTTTGATCAAGACCAAAGATTATATTTAGTCCCATTCAGGTATATATGTTTAATCGTGTTGGTTCAAAATAAATTTAGTCTTTTTTCTTGGAGGAATTGTGTGGTGGCAAATCTGATTCGGAGAAGGGACAAAGTAAAATGATTCTTGAGATTTGTTGAAAGAATGTGACTGTTATTGTGACCAAATTCACTTGAAATGACGGAAAGTAAAAGAAAAGAAGTGTTTTCTTGGATTTATTTGTGTGTTCTCTATATAGGGTTTGATCTGTTTCTGGGATTTCGGTTTGATGGCAGGATTAATCATCTTGCCGGTCCTATTTGGATTAGTTATTTTGATTTATAATTTACTTCTTGGCTGTTAATCCTTTTTTCTGTTCATTTAATTGCACTACTGAAAATACTATGCTGCTGCTCACTCTTTGGATTGATGATAGATTATGAGTCTTTTTTCGACAGCTGACCCCCGTTTATGTGAAATTTTTGAAGAAACCTAGAGTGTGTTGACTCTCAATTTTGCTGTCATATATGTGGTAGTATGGTGACTATGAACTGATTATTTTACAAAAACATGCTCTCGAAGAAGTGATTTTCTACTGTTTTTGTGACTGCATTTGGGTTTATTTCAGATGGTGGAAGGAGGCTCAAGACTCTTATTCATCAGATTTAAAAATGGGAATCCCGTATATAGCATCCCCTGCTTCGTCTTATGGCGGCGCAATGAAGATATTGAACAATATATTCTATTCAGATATAGCATTTAACCTTAAGAAAGAGGACCCTTCACTGTTGCGCAGTGGGGAAAATGGTGAAGTTGGGGTATCTGGCAGGGACTATGCTTTGGTCCCTGGTGAAATGTGGCTAGAGACACTTAAATGGTCAGTAAGTTTCCAGAAACACTCCTGGGTTTATATGTTATTTCCATTGTTTGACTTTCTTAATGCGAATCCAGTTGGGCGTGAGACATGCCTGAAATCTGCCGGTTATCGTGATTAAGTTTTGCTGTTTTAAGTTTGTGAAGTGTTTCTACATTAAAAAAGTGCTCTCTTGCCTGACATTCTTTGTCAACTGCTGGAGTAAGATCGATAATTTCCATACTAATGCACTTGGAAATTTTTCTGTTTCATTTTTTCACGCGAGTTGTGGGTTTATATAGAAGAACATTTTCCTTTGTCGGCATGATTCCTTTAAACATTTGGAATAAATGAAGTTACTTTATTTAATTGTCCTTTTTTCCTGTCCAGGCATAGTGATTCGAGAAGTTCATCAAATAACATCAAAAGCTCATCAGCTGTAGAAGCAGATATGTCGGATATCTATCCTCTACAACTAAGGTTTTCTGTTCAGAGAGAATCCAATGCATTTTCCGTCAAAATAAGCAAAAAGGTTTATAAACATTTACACGACATACTTGTAAAAACAATATGACAAAGATAGTTTACACTAAGTGCAAATCTAGTTACCATAATTGTAAAAATATTCACTCTGAAGGAAATCATATTATCGAGTGATGCTTGCTCGAACTTAAAATGAATCAAGCTTCTATTTGAAGCTATGAACCTGGGTGAATTTTCATTTAGAACCGGTTGCTGGAGTGAGAAAATAGTAATATTAAAAAAATAGATGAGGACGGGATAGAGATAAAATAAATGATTTTCTATATCTTCTATTTATGCATCATTAACCATGACCATAATCTCAACCAAACATTTCAAATATAGCTGCATGGTCATGCAACAAGCATGTTGAGGACTCCTAGGAAGTGCAATGCTTATGCTGTTTTATCCTTTTTTTATATATAAAATAAACAAGAGATTATTTGTGGATTGGATTCTGGGATTTAGTATTCTTTTAGTTATGCTTCTGATTTTTTCTTCATGCCGTTTATGTGACATTATTGGTTTTGTAAAACTGTTAACATATTAAACGAGTTTAAAGAATGATTTGTCTATTGCCCTAATGCTGCATTAATTTGTCTGAATTGATGATCACTTAATATTAGCAGCCCACGTGTACAGCAATCCATTTCTATTAACTCCCAGAGATTTGAAATTAAATTTTCCACCTAATTGTTATTCGTTAGCTTTAAATGTTAAGTATCCCTTTTGTCTTAATTTCAGGATAATTTGGTTGAGTGCTTCAGAAGAGCCTGCAAGATATTCAATGTAGATACTGATCCTGTAAGTGCATTTTATTTCTTTTTAAATTTTTTGTTGACCTCTGTAACTTTACTTTTTCTTGGGTTTAAAGGATGGCTCTATGTGCAGTTATGGGTTTGGGATTTTTCGGGGCAGACGACACTGCTTTTCCTTAATGACAAAAATAAGATCTCGAAAGAGTCTCAGAGGCAGACAGACCAGGATGTGAGTAGCGGATCTTGCTTACGTTTGTAATCTGAGATGAAAGAGAATATATTTGTTGAACAATAAATTTGCGTATGATTGGAAAAATTTCGCATTCAACATCATGGAAATAGTTTGCGACTTTTGTAAATGACCAGTCCTTTAACCCCCAAACAAACTAGGAAGAAGGGGAAAATGGACAAGGACATATTGGATCCTCTGTAATTGAGTTCCCTCTTGCGTCAGTAACTATTAGGTAGACAATAATTTATGCTGAACTTATTATTGGTGAGACAGCCTCTGTTTTTTCACCTACGCGCCCTTCTTTTTGTTTTTCTTGGCAGTGATTGCAAATTTAAAGGTTAATCATACTCTAGCATGCAATTTTAATCTTAGGTGATCCTTTTTTGTTGATGGAACCTGTTACATTAAAGGTCTATTGTATCTCTGTCAATTTTGTAGGGGTTGAGTGCACTGAGTTGAGGGAACATCATTGACTTTACATTCAAACCGATGTGGTTTGCTGGCAATGCATACATTTGAAAACTGATTTCTTGAATTTTCCATGTTTATCTTGACACTTTACTCATGTTACTTTTTTCATGTTCATTAACTTTTTTTTCTGTTAATTTATGTAGCTTCTCCTCGAGTTACAAGTTTATGGCTTGTCAGATTCTGTTAGAAATAGAGGAGTTAAAAAAGAAGATTTGGCACCGCATACTAATGGTACTTCAATTTTGATGAATGGGAGTGCTATCAACAACAGTTCTAGTTCTGCGCGCCATTCCTCTACTATTTTTGGAAGTTCCTTTGAAGCTGGCTCTTTGGGATTAACTGGATTGCAAAACCTGGGGAATACTTGTTTCATGAACAGTGCTCTTCAGTGTCTAGCGCACACACCAAAACTTGTTGACTACTTTCTTGGCGATTACAGGAGAGAAATAAACTCGGAGAACCCATTGGGCATGAATGTATGTTCTCTTTGGTGTTAGAACTTCATTGTATTCAGACTATTGAATAATTTTGTTTCCTTTTCTGATTAATGTTTTATTGTTCAAATGAACACTATTGTCTGTTAGTCAGTGACATTTCCAGATAAAATATTCTTACACAGTCGTCCTTTGAATTTTCACTTCTGAGTTTCGGAATCATTTAAGAAGGTGATTCTACATTTGTAATAGTTGTGTGATATAACTTTTTTCCGTGTATGTCTTGCTGCAACTGTGCTTTCTTTACATACTTGCATGACTTGTGATAAATAGATCTAATTAATTAAAACAATAATATCATTTCTTTTGAACAGGGTGAGATTGCTTCAGCTTTTGGAGATCTGCTGAAGAAATTGTGGACTCCTGGAGCAACACCAGTGGCACCAAGAACATTCAAGTTGAAGCTTGCTCATTTCGCTCCTCAGTTTAGTGGTTTTAATCAGCATGATTCTCAAGTTTGTGCTATTCCCCTGTTAAAATTTAAAATTATATTTTTATTCCTGTTGTCTGAACTATCTCAAGCTCGTATTCCATTAAAGTGGAAAGAATATAATATTTTCACTTCACTTGGTTACTGTAGGAGCTCTTAGCATTTCTTTTGGATGGACTCCATGAAGATTTGAATCGTGTGAAGTGCAAACCCTATGTTGAAGCTAAGGAATCTGATGGCCGACCAGATGAAGAAGTGGCTGATGAATATTGGAAGAATCATCTGGCTCGCAATGATTCAATAATTGTTGATTTGTGCCAAGTATGTGTCTCTTTAACTCAGTTGTTTTCTTGCTTTTGCTTGTTTTTTTTTTGCCATTTCCTTTTCATTTGAAAAATAAGGGAACTATGTGTCTTGGATGCAGAGTATTCATTAATAATCTCTCTTGTTTGTTAAGGAATGATATTACGATCTTGAGCCGAAATTATATGCCTATTCTCTTTGTGGGTCTCAGTAATCACAAATCCAGTTAATTGTCATTAAGGATAATAGCCTAATAGTAAAATCACGCTACATTTTTGGATTCTTTGTCTAACCATGAAAACTATATTTTTCACCACGCTGCTTTTGACTTTCACTTCTTAGAGATAGGCAGAGGAATGTTCTTTTAGCTGATGGTCTTTATGGATGCCTTCTCTAGTCTTGTCTGACTCCCCACTGATTGATGCCATTTCAGGGTCAATATCGATCAACATTAGTATGCCCAGTTTGCAGAAAGGTGTCTGTTACTTTTGACCCATTCATGTATCTGTCATTACCACTGCCATCATCAACAACTCGGACAATGACATTGACGATTGTAAAAACTGATGGCAGTACTCAGCCATCCTCATTTACTGTTTCTGTACCGAAGAATGGAAAGCTTGAAGATTTAATTCAGGCTTTAAGTGCAGCATGTTCGTTGGGGGTCGACGAGACGCTTTTGGTTGCCGAGGTAACAACAGTTATCACACTATGTTATATTTATTTTCGCCCTTTAGGCGATTTTATTATTATTCTCCTTTTTATTCTCATATTTCAAGCTCTAAGACCAATAAACTTTTTTACAGATATATAACAACCGTATAATACGATTTCTAGAGGAGCCGACTGATTCATTATCTTTAATTAGAGATGGTGATCAACTAATAGCTTATAGGCTGCCAAAGGCTGCTAAGGAAGCTCCTCTGATTGTCTTTATGCACCAGAAAATAGAAGAGTAAGTCCAAACTGCATTCTTCTTTGTCTATATTTTGTCATGTATAGTATATTACATGCTTACGCAAAAGGTTTATGCTTGATTTGCTGGAATCAACAAGACAATAGTTCTGATTCAGCCATTAATCACCATCTTCTGCTATTTGTTTCATTTCGTGATTTCTATAATAATTACTTGCTTAACATGGAGAGCATTTGTTATTTCATCAATTGATGAATAAAAAGAGGTCATAAGTTAACTTTAACATAATAAATTTGCAAATGCCATACTGAGGTTTAGGTGGAACCATACCTATTTATTCCACATTGAAGCAATGCATAACGTCATAAGCAGGTTGAGCTTGAAATTGTACGCAGATTATAATTAGGCGGGCAAGGACAACAAAGCATTGTTTAACAGAGATGACTTAGGGTTTTTGGTTTTACAGTGGTGGTTCAACAGGAATGTAAACAGTGGATGGGATATCTGCTTGAAATAGCATTAGCAAGGAAATCTTGTTACATGTATTCCTTTTCCCAGTCATTTTTGTTAAGATGATTGATAACAAGCACATAAGATTCAAATTGCAATATTATTTTTTTAAAAAAATTTATTGTTGGTTTACTTCTACACCTCATCCCTTCATTAAAACTCTGAGCACTCAACAGAAACTGAGAAAGTGAATGAATACTCTCATTGGTGGCTTTAATTGTCAGGGCATGCTCATTTTGAAGTTTAGCAGATAGTAATACTAATACCCATGTCCGTGCAAGTTGCATGTAATGTATATGTACAGTTGGATATGCCTGTATTTTTGGTTTGCCAATTTTATGGCCATCTATTGGCAAAGACGAGTTTTTATTTTTTAACTTCTGGATAGATGGTGCAAATGAGTTTTTAATTATTCATGTTCTAATTTTTGTTGTTGCTCAGGATTTGAACATTCAAGGAATCTAATTGTATAGTTAGCTGAGTCCACCTGGCCTTTTGGTTTTCTAATTTTTTTGATAGTCAGAAATTCATCTGGACATTGCACATCAATGTCTTGATGAACCTTACCTTTACCAGTTATATATGATGTCATACATGGAGATTATTGTCATTGTTAGTTTTGACCTGGTTGCATAATCCCTTGCAATGAATGTGTTTTGTGGATTTTCTTATACTTTTACTTGGTACAGTTTGCCATGGAGAAAGAGTTGCTTCTGCGATATTTATCGTCTGACTGTATTTTGGTTTTTAAATTTAAGCTGTTTAATTAATATTTATTGCAGGAAATTTGTTTTCGGGAAACTGTCCTCAAGTTGGAAGGCATTTGGATTCCCTCTTGTAGTACGCCAAACCATCACCACTGGTTCTGAAATCTTCGAAGTGTATACGAAGTTAATTGCTCCATTCTTGGTCCCAGATGAAGAATCTATTGATAATTGTGGCAGCACAGACAATAACGCCACTGAGGTGGAAGTGGAGGATAATAAAAATCCTAGACTAACTGAACTTTCTGGGACAACTAGTACAGAAGTGCCTGATTCTACGCGTGGCACCAAGTTTCAGTTTTATATAACAGATGAAAAGGGAATAGAAAGAGACTCAGATATTACAATGGAAGAGCCGGTGAATCTGAAGACCATTCCCACACGTTTGAATGTGCTTGCATGTTGGTCAGAGTCAATGCTGAAGCATTACAGTGTTCAGCCTCTTAGCTTGCTGCCTGAAGTTTTCAAGTCTGGTTTCTTTACAAAAAAACCACAAGAGTCTATCTCTCTGTTTAAATGCCTAGAAGCATTTCTCAAGGAGGAGCCTCTAGGACCTGAAGATATGTGGTCAGTGAGCTATTCTGGTTTCCTTTTTTTATCCATCACTTTGCTACATAGATTATATTGTGTGGCATATCTTGTTAATAAGGTGAATACGAAGAATCTTATCATACTTAGGATACATCGTTCTGCGAATTCTTCCCTGCTGGTATTAGTTCTCATTGCAACTCTTAGCTGGTAGTGGCGCCGTATGTTAGCTACCTCGAAGAAGCGGATATAAAGAAACTAGAGATATGTTGTCATATCTGGTGGATTTTTGCAAAGATCCATAAATAATACTTCACGACCTGCTTAAGGTAGATCATTTAGTGTGACATAAGTTGATCTTTCTTGTCCACATTAATTTATATGTGACATTCTGGCATCCATTTATTTTCTTCTCTGTAATCTTTTCCAGCTTGGTAAGCATTTTTGTTTTTACTTATTATTCACTCATTATTTTTCTAATCTGCCATTTGCCCTTTTAGGTACTGCCCGGTGTGTAAAAAACATTGTCAAGCTAGTAAAAAATTGGATCTCTGGAGACTGCCAGAAATTTTGGTGATTCATTTGAAAAGATTCTCCTACAGCCGGTATCTGAAGAACAAATTGGAAACCTTTGTAGATTTCCCCATCCATGACCTTGATATGTCTGCTTATATAGATCAGAAGGGTGCACGATCTTCAAACCGATATATTCTCTATGCTATTAGCAATCATTATGGAAGTATGGGAGGCGGTCACTACACGGCGTTTGTCCACGTAAGTGTACCTTCATTCTCTAACTTATTGATTTTTGTTTTCTTTTTGCACTTCATCTCTTCTCTTTCAAGACTATAATGCGCTAAGAAGATTTGTTGAGTTTGTGATGCCATCTTAGAAATACATCGTTTTTGAGTGGTTTGTAGAGTGTTGTTTTAAATTTTAAAATATAGTTCTTTGGGTTTGAATATAATACGGTAGTATTATTTAGAGTCATGAAATTAAAGGTAATGATCTTGTTGGGAGTTGTAAGATGAGGAAAAGTATATTTTGGGTGAAAAAAGGTAACTTTTAGTACTTATCACATGTCATTCGGTAATATCAGCATGGTGGTGATCTGTGGTACGACTTTGACGATAGCCATCTATCTCCCATCTCTGAGGACAAGATCAAGACTTCGGCCGCTTATGTGTTATTTTACAGAAGGGTCGACGAAGATATATCTAACTTGAGAAGACTGTGACTTACTAACTTCAAGTGGGGTCTCACCGAACCTATAGGCATCCATGGTGTTATTCTTTTGTTCTTGAATCACATTCATATTTGTTGTATTTGGTAGTGTTAGTCAAGATTTGCAAAATGGAAGTTAGTGTAGGGAGAAATAGGTCCCCAAGGACATCATATAATAGTGAAACAAACATTTGGGGGAATAGGATCATATTAAGGCATATATTTATATGTTGCAAGTGCGTTCAATCTTCTGCAGTGAAAAAAGACGGAAGAAAGATAGAATGATTGGTTGGTTGGACTTAATTTACGTCTCTCCTCTTAAAGATACATTAAAAACCCAACTTCAGAGGACAATACAATGCAAGAAACACACAATGTTTCACAGCCTAAACGTAGTCGTGTAATTTTTTTATTTGCTTTTATTGGTTTTTAATGATTCGCAACCTCTATTATTAATAGGCTAGGCTGCCTACAATATTTCCAACCAGTTAGGATGCAGATTTTCAACTACCTAATTAATGTATGTATTTTTCATTAGAAATTATTACACGCTTATCATCAATTTTCATTTTTTCCCTTCGATGTGTTTTCTTGAAATAAAATGATTATCCATCAATTTTATTCTTATCGAAATTCCATACATGATAATTTATAAGTACCTTAAGTAGATTATTTCATGGAAATCTCCAAACCTTATCTATAAACACAATTTAGACCATATTTTGAAATGCATTTTTTTAAGAATGACCATGGCAGAATACTTATTTTGATTCATATTCTTTTTTATTTTGTAACACGATATGTGATAAGCAAATGATCCAATATACGTAACATTGAGATACAAGTTGAGGATGAAACTTGTCAATAAAATCCTCACATGATTTTTTTTTCTTTTTAATTAATCTCATTTAGCTATGAAATTCCGAATTCACCACTGTTGACAAATCACAATTCGAAATTGAACTTTGCACAAAGTTATATACCGAATTCCCACATTTATAGAGGGTTATAAACCAAATTCCCCGTTTGAGAAATATTTGGTTTATACAAAAAGTAAGAGTGTAAACGAATCGAGTCGATTAACGAGTTTTTCGAGTTGCATCGAAAAATATTTGATTCGTATTCGAGTTTATCGAATTCGAACTGTGGTCAAACACGTTTGAACTTTTTTCGAGTCGAATTCGAGATCAAATCATTATGTTCGATAGTTCATGAGTCGCTCGCAAACATTAATATTTTATTAATATAATATAATTATATATTAAATAAATAAATTTCGAATAGTTTGCAACAATGTTCGAATCTTTCGAGTCGAACTTAAGCTCGAGTTTTAATTCATACTGAATTCGAACAAATTTTTTTAAAATTTTCGAACTCCGAATCAAGCTCGAAATCAAATAAAACTAATTCGAATCAAATTCAAGTCTTTAAATTTTCGTCATATTCATCTCGATTTAGTTCGTTAATACTTCAGTCTTATACTCGTCATTTTCACTTTCATGAGAAATATCTCACACAATACATAGTTATTATCGAGTTATTCATCCATCATCATAAAAAAATATTTGGTAACATATCCATCCTAATAATTTTTTTAAAAAAAAAAATCATATTGTTCTAGCCACTTTATTGCTATTACCAAACTCCAATTTTAATGAACAAGCGTATTAAATTTTTTTTAATAAAAAATATTTTTTTGTATTTAATTATTTACATCCAAAAAGAACAAAATGTTTATCAATAAAATTGTACAATCCATAAAACCTAATTAAGAAAAAAATCGTGTTAGAAAACTCATGCTTTCCGACGAACACCTTCCAACATTCGAGTCAAATCTGACAAAGGGAAATTACCTTAAAAAATGCTTTTAAATTTGTTTCATTTTTTTTAATTTTAATTTCAGATAACATGGATTTTTGGTAATTTGAGAGGGTATTTTTTTATTTAAAAAAAATAAATGAAGTGTTGGAAAGGAAAGGTTGCTGGAGTGGAGTGATAGGCAGATGGTGGTTGGGTCGAAAATTTATACCAAAATTAATACGCCAGAGTATCACAAGTTCTACTTAGTGAGGAAGCAGGTAGCACACGCTTCGTTGCACCACACAGCAAGCAAATTCTCTGAAAATTATCTCTGAATTTTTAAGCTATGAGGCGCGCAGGAGTATTCGCGGTTATATGCCTCCTGTTGGCTGTGTACTGTGCGGTGGACCCGTTCGATCACTGTGCCATTTCGGCTTTTCCGGAGTTCAAGGCGTTTAAGGTGGAAATGCCGGCGTGGTCAGAAATCCCAGTTGAGAAGGACACGGAGAACTTGCTGCAAAAGTCGGAAATCAAGTTCTTGAACCAGGTGCAGGGCCCGGAGAGCGTGGCATTTGATCCAATGGGGCGCGGCCCGTATACTGGGGTTGCTGATGGGAGGATCGTTTTCTGGGATGGCGAAAAGTGGAATGATTTTGCTTATACTTCTGCTAATCGGTGAGTTTTGGATCATTGATTGATGGTTTTTTTTTTAAACTGAGAAATTTGAGTTTATGCTCTTTGAGATTTTTAGACTTGGAGTTGGGAGTGTGTGATGTTTTATTGCCCTGGAGTTTTGTGAGATAATGTTGAAAAAATTATGGCTGAGTTTGTTTTATGCTTTCCTTTTTGTATTCAACAATTAGCTTTTTTGAATTATCTTTGTCAATTGTTTAACTTGTATATTTTTCTAGAAGCAAAGAAAAATTCTTAGCTGGAAGTCTAGCTGTTACTGTAGTCTAGATTCGTCACAACACCAATTTGTTGAAATACAGGAACGAATTTGTATTTGAATAGCTGATCATCTGTGAAGTACTTGGTATGGATATCATTATATCCCTTGATTCTCATAACACCGAGATTTGAAGCGATAGGAAACCTCACATGAGTTTAATTCCTTTTGTTGCATTTTCATCTTTTCACTAGGTCGAGAAATGAAGTTCGGGAGAGTATATGTTTTGACATTTTAGTTTGAAGCAAATTAGTCGGTCTTAGGATTAAAGTCAAGAGAATACCTCGGTCTTAGGATTAAAGTCGAGAGAGAATGCCAAGGTTGGGTAATATACGTTCCACGCATTTATGCAAGGTGAAGTTAGTCGGAAATGTGATGTTGATTTTGCTATACTGATGTATTTATCTATGAATTATCTACTTGTAGGCATAAATTTTTTAGATTTTATTATGCCAGGTAAATGTCATATATATTTAGCGATTCAATTAGTAAATTTTACATTTGTGCTTTCATGTCATTAGTTTCTTGTGCTTCTGTCACAGTTTTGTATGGATCGTCCTTTCTGCGATGATTGTATATTTCCCATCTGTCTGCCCTTGTTATGAAAATTTAGGGTGAATTACTGAACTTCTACATACTGAATCCTATTCAATTTACTCATATTGATTGTGGTTTAAGGAAAAAATGGAATGGCATCGTTTTACAGTATCCCTCTGATGTTAGTGAAATTATTTCAGGTCAGCACTATGCGATACAAAACCATCACTGTTGAGCTATTTGAAGAACGAGCACATCTGTGGAAGACCATTGGGTCTAAGATTTCACAAACAAACAGGTGATTTGTACATTGCAGATGCATACCTTGGGTTGATGAAGGTTGGGCGTGAAGGTGGTTTGGCAACATCTCTAGCCACCGAGGTCGAAGGAGTTCCTTTTGGATTTACAAATGACTTAGACATTGATGATGATGGGATTGTGTATTTCACCGATAGCAGCACAACATACCGAAGAAGGTATGTTATAAGTTTTATTCAATGCCACTCGGTATTTAGAGTTTTTCCGATGAAATAACGAGGGAAAGAAGAGCTTGTAGACTGGCATGATTTGTCAAGAGTTTTAAGAGAAAAAGTATAACAAAAAATATCTTATTCAAGATAAGGTGGAAACCCCTTTTTAACCATTTATTTCAACATTTTGTAGTTCTGTTTCCGTAAACTTTTGCTGCTTTGTATTTTACTGGATACTATTGCATATCAGCATCCGTAGTTCTCACATGGTACTTGTTTCAGGAATTTTTTGCTGCTAGTATTCTCTGGAGAAAATAGTGGAAGGGTGCTGAAATATGATCCAAACACAAAATCAACCACTGTTCTTGTTCGAAATCTTCAATTTCCAAACGGTCTTTCCCTGAGTAAAGATAAATCATTCTTTGTGTTCTGCGAGGGTTCGATTGGCAGGTATCCCCCTATCTTCTTCCTTAATTCTTGATTCCTTCGTACTTTTTCGGAAAGTGGAAATTTTTAAAGGCAGCAGATGTTCAAGGGATGGTTTAAAGGTCTATTGTTTTCGGGCAAGTCTTCCTACGAGAGATTTTAGGAGCTTAAGAAACTATGTTGCGAATGCATGCCAAAATTTATCCATCTAATGTATATTTACTTGTTTTGGACTTATTTTAACTCAGCCTTATATAGGTTGAGAAAGTACTGGATAAAAGGTGAAAAAACTGGCACATCTGAGGTTATGGCTGTGCTGCCTGGATTTCCGGACAACGTTCGAACAAATGAAAAGGGCGAGTTTTGGGTGGCAATACATTGTCGCAGAACCATATACGCTTATTTATCAGCTATGTACCCCAAATTACGGCATTTGTGTCTGAAACTTCCTATTTCTGCCAAGATTCACTATTTGATGCAAATCGGAGGTCGTATGCATGGAGCAATCGTGAAATACAGCCCTGAAGGTAAGCTTTTACAGATTCTGGAAGATAGACAAGGAAAAGTAGTTAAAGCGGTTAGCGAAGTCGAGGAAAAAAATGGGAAACTTTGGATGGGAAGCGTCCTGTTGCCATTTGTTGCAGTTTACCAGTTAGACTGAGAAAGAAGCTTATCGATTTCAGATTCTTTTTCCACACTTTCAACACTTTTTAGGCCAAAGACTTGGTATTTCATAAATGTCATAGAACTTGTGTAGCTCCTGTCATGAATTGGTGATTTAAAACACTCTTAAACTTATTCCGGTTTATTGACATAAGGTTGCTTTTAGTTTTGTGCGTCGAATTCTACTTCCAATCGTTCTGTTTCACAATGGTTTCAATGGTTACCATCTATTAAAAATGTTACATGATAATACCAGATGTCAATCATCTTCGGACATGAAACAGAAAGATCCGAACAAACCAGAAATTGAAGATATGGAATCAATAAATGACAATAAATCCGAGCATAAATTACCAAACACTAAAGGAACTGACACCAAGGCAGGTCACTCGTGGCTCTATTTATAGCAACATACAGTCAAGGACACGTGATAATACCATAGGACAACATGAAGAAATGACTCAAAATGACAACAAAATATACAACTAATTAATGTGCCATTTATACACCGGTTTCAAGGTCCATGGAGGAAATACTTTATTGCACCAAACTGGAACACTTCTTGTAATATTTAAGGTTGCTGCATTCGTGACCAGATGGATAGCGTCACAAGCAGAATCAACGAGGTAAAATGTACCTGACAATCAAAGATTCCACAAGATCAAAAATAGCAGAACAAGATAGACAGCCTTACACAACAATCATATCAACAGCAAGTAAATTTAGAAACTTGAACCACAAAGGCTCGGTAAATAGCCAAGTAGCTGAGTATCAGAGACAATTATCCGGCATTAGCTTTTGCATGGACTTTATGAAATGTGCAGTATTTTGAGAAGGAAAATACATAATTATTATGCATTAGCTTGTTACCTTTGCAAATAAATAATGCCAATGACCATTTGAATGGGTAAATTTTAAAATTTAGAAAACTCGTTCTCTCTTAAAAAATGAACAGGTTTTAGCCATCTCAACGTGAGACAATTTATATGCCAATTAAAACCAGTTGATTTTTTTCCTAGACCAACCATACAAATGTAATTTACATGGAATGGTCTTAATCCAAAATGATCGGAGGGGAACTCAAAAATTGCAGTAACACGGGGATAAACCAATTTTATTCAAGGTCAAACAAAAGCAAATTTTTTCTCACAACCTTAAAACTAAACCAGTCTTGAGATTCATTAAATTGCAGCCCAAGTATTCAAAGAAAGTATTAAACAAAGCAGTGACAGCATTCAATTTAACAAGCCAAAGAAGATATCAAAGTAAGAGTGTAAGACTTACTGGAAAAAAGAAGCACGATTACTTTGATGCTGAATTAAGATTTAGTTTGATGCACTAGCAGCACATGGAGCTCGTGTGTTATCCTCGTTCAAGGAAGAGCTGCCACCTATCTCTGTAATATGCTGCTGTTCAGTAGGGCCTGAACTTGAGCTATTCAAAGTAATGTTTGACACAGTGGCTATGTTGGTTCTATCGACTTCCGATATTTCAAGATGATCCATCAGTCGAGATACAGGAGCAATAACTTGGTCAACCTCTCTATGAACTTCAGGGCTGGGGTCGGGAATTGAACTGTTGCGATTGAACAGTTTCTCCTTCCAACCTTTCGTGCTCTTAGTAATTGACTCCTTGCATCTGGAAAATACAGAACAGAGGCGTTATTACAATTAATCATATTATCATTCTTGAAGTTAGGGTCTCTCCTAAAGCACTTTTATTAAATTCATGTGCCTTATTCTCCCTTCACGATCTTCTTGCCATTACTTTCAATCTGCATTTATGTAAGTTTGGAAGAAACAAGGGAAAATTTAAAGATTTTCATAATTAGGACTGGGGCTGAAAATGAAATGCAGCACAATTCCAAATTTACACGTACTTCATTGACCATGCACCAACACGGGACTTCAGAGACTCCGAAAATGACTGGAAATCTGATGATCCAACTCTATCTTGGTTGCTAGTTTGAGAAGACTGGGCAGGATACCATCTGCAATACGCAATTCACTTCTTGATGAACAACTAAAATTCTGACCCCTCTAACAGTAGAAGAGTTTAAAATGATCAACAAGCATATAAACCTATTGGCCGAGGTTGTTCCCTGCTGATCTGCACCTGCACTTGATGCTGATGCTGAAGTCAAAAGCTGATCAGCTTGGGCAGATGAGGGTCGTGCAATGACCGGTGCAGAGTCTTCTCCTACAGTCATGAAAGGAGAATTTGAGCCAGCAATCATGAAAGTAGGAGCTGGATCACCGACATCTCTTTGATCAACCGAAGAAGTGGCTGAACTTGCAGGAGACACATTAGGGCTCGAAAATACCAAAAAATGGGGACGGCCTTGAGCAGAGGCCCTACTCCTCTGACCTTCTCTCCTAGCAAGCTGACGAGCCCTTCCCATGGCAGCAGCGGCTGCTAAGTGCTGAATAATTCGCTCTTCAAGCTCGGATTCACTAGCGCTGACTGGCAACTGAACCAGATGTTCAAGGAATTATTAAGTAAACGCAACTAAGAATAGCATGTATTTAAACTAAGCCATTACCAAAGGTGGACCCAGGATTCATTTGAGGGAGGCGAGACGGGCTCAAATGATTTGGGGAACAAAACTCACCTTTTCAGAAAAAATTTAACAAAATTTTATTTTCCTTCAAGGCTTTCAAAGGATCTCCCCTGCTTTTAACTAAAACAGTGAATACAAGAATACAGAAACAAGAATATCCTACATGCTGTAACTCAAAATCTCCAAGGGTTGGGTGACGAAATATAGTGGTAGTTCTTGGTGGGTTCATCCGCATATTCCTCTCATGCTCCACAGCATCAAGCAATTCTTGGCTGCCAAATAAGCATAAAATGAGATTCATCACTGATTAATACTTCCAAGAAGAAACAGAAGCATAAAGGGAAAGCTGCAGATAGCAAAATTAGTACACCTGCCAGGATCCTTCAAGCTGATGGGTTGCCAACACATTGGGCACTGGGAGCTTCTCTGGCACCTAAAGATGATCATATGAACTGATTAAGATTCTGCTCCTAGATGATGAATACTGAAATCTCTGTAGAACTTTACTATTGAGTAATAGCCAACCTCTTTACAGAATAAAGTTCCTACATCTAGTCCCTCTAATTAATGATTATATATTCTGTTTTGGATAAGAGATACAGTCGAATGATCCAAATGACTGTAGACTAAACAAACATTCAGTTCACCCTACCTTTCTCCACTCCAGTTGAGGATAAGAATGCACAAGCTTGTTGAACCTTTATATAGACGAACTTTAGGACAAACAGAGATTACAAGTTCAATTTATAAGTGCAAAGAACGCCAAAATTAAAATAAGTAGTCTGAGAATTATATATCCATAAAACATGCTTAACTCTAATGCTACTGTCTTGTGAGAATCCTTAGGTAGTGGAGATTAGCAAGTAGCAAAAGGCATAATCATAAGATCAACATAAAAAAAACTGTTTGCCCGGCAAAACTTTTATTGGCGGAAATGTAAGTTTTGTACCATTCAAGAATGCACTGAAGATGAAACTCATGCTTACAACTGGTCACCTGAAAAATAAAAAATAAATTAATCAACAGAAGGTCAATCTTGATCCAAAGTGGTAGGAATTATAAGCTTTAACCATACTGTTGGAGGATCACTATCAGAAAAATCTTCAAGGCATATGCTGCAAGCATCATCACATGCTTCTTGGATTCCGCCTTCCACAAAAGCTGCAGCCGATGTCAAATGGTTCTCAGGCGTCATTCCCTCTTCCATCTATAACAGATAGTGAAATCTTGATTACAAAAGAAAAATCACATATACAAGAAAAAGAACGATCTTGCAACAATCACACATCTCAAATTAAAAAAGAACTGTGTCGATCATGAATATTGGTAAAGAAACCCAAGATATGCACCTCATTGTTTAGCAGAAAATAAAACTCAATGATGATATCGTGACAATTTCAACTGAATTCACAAATGATGAGACCATTGAGTTGGATAAATTAACACCCATAAAAAGAGTATAAGATCAAATAAAAAATCTATGTACAATCAAAGTAGGTGCATATAGCAGAAAATAAAACTCAATGATGATATCGCGACAATTTCAACTGAATTCACAAATGATGAGACCATTGAGTTGGATAAATTAACACCCATAAAAAGAGTATAAGATCAAATAAAAAAATCTGTGTACAATCAAAGTAGGTGCATATTTCCTTGAGAGCAGATATTCACAAACGCTTCACCTTAACAGAAAATCAAGTATCAAATCAGAAATGGGTGATTAAACAAAGCACTGAAATTTAAAATCTACGATTATACTCCAGATTGGTGAAACGAACGCCTCAGAAAAGTTTTGTTAAAATTTTTAGGATTTTTAATTGAATTAAACCATCCAAAAGAAAAAAAAAAGTCACTTTATCAGCAAAAAACAATCAATATCAACAAAACGCTAGAAAATAATAAAAGAGTTTGGTAATCAAACTTCGTTATATACCCAGAGAGTCCAAGCAGTTAGTAACACAGAAGAAACGCAAGACACGAAGAATTAAAAAGTCAAACATAAAATTTAAGAACTGCAGTATCGGCAAGTAATCGAGCCCCTTCAGAATTACTAAAAATAACCCCAAATTTAACGTGATTTCAAAAAACAGCTCATTTCAATGTTTCCAAGCGTCCCAAATCACAACCAAAAATAAATAACACACCCCCTCCAAAAAAACAAAAATACTGAAAAAAAAAAACTTGAGTTGCTGTATATACAATCTGCACAAAGTACTTACAACAAAATTTAAATACTCAGTGTCATCAACGATCCATCAATTACAGATGACCAAAAACATGTATAGAAATTACCTCAAAGAAAAGACTCCTCTTTTCGCAGTGTAATCAACAAAATCGGAGATTTATGCCCAGATCAAATCTCGACATAATCGAATAACTGATTCATATATCAGAGGATAGGAGAAGTGGGCAGGCGAAAAGATTTAATTTTAATGAGAGAATTTGGGTTCACAAAAGTGAGAATGGGAAGAAGTCTTGCGGACTTTTCTTTCGTTGGTTTCTGGAGAATGATTCCCCTTTTTTCTTTTTATTTTTCTTTCGGTGATTTAATTAAACTTAAGTTTGGTCTCCACTAACCAAAGTTGGAAAGTTAACACGTACCATGGTCATATATTAAGTGTAAAACTGTAAATTATGAAGATTATTTTTGTTAATTTAATTAAATTTAATTTTGGTTATATTAATTAATAATTATTGGTCGGATTCTATATTTGGTACTAGGATTCATATAAGAATGAAGACTAGTATCTTGTGAGACGGTTTCATGATCTTTATTCGTTAGACGAGTCAATCATGTCCATATTTTATAATAAAGAGTAATATTTTTTTTAATAAATGACTCACATTAAATACACGTCTCAAAAATTGACTCGTGAGACCGTCTCACAAATTTTTTGTGTAAATGAAAAGATAAGCATAGAGAGAATCGCATGGAGACCGATTGAACATAACTTTAGGTTTTCTTGCATTTTAAAATTTGAATTACACCGATAACAGTAGCCATCTTCTCAATTTTATAATTAATATTATAATCAATGTTATATGTTTGGTCTCCGATAATTGCAAGTTATGCAATTATCAAGAGAGTTGATTGAAAGTAATAATTGCTCTTAGAGTAAGTCTTTTGTGAGACTGTCTAACGATCTTTATCTCTGAGACGAGTCAACCCTATCGATATTCACAATAAAAAGTAATACTCTTATCATAAAAATTAATATTTTTTCATGGATGACCCAAATAACATATTCGATCCACGAAATTGATCTGTGAAACCGTCTCACAAGAGTTTTTGTATTGTTTATTATAGTGAGAGAGCATCGAAATTTGACGTCGTTGAATAGATTAAAAATATTGGAAGAATATAACTCATTATTTAATATAAAATTAATCAATTTCAATTTTTATTTAAATTAAAAGGTAACATACAATAAAATGAAAATTACATTTTCCCCCTGAACCTTGCATTCATTAATCATTACCATCTAATTTGGTAATGTCCATCTAAACATCCCAACTATGTCGGTAATGAAAAATTATCTTAACTATTTCTTTAAATGGATATTTGTTTCTGCTTTCTATCGCCGACCACATATTAAGTCATTTTTCAAAAAAAGGAAAAAAGAATTAAAATATACGATGAGAACAAAAAAACTAAAGAATATATATACCAATTAAAATATTTTTGCTCCCAAATATAAAATATTATTGAATAATACTAAAAGTACAACTAAAATACCGTACAACGATATTTACAACAATTATATAATGAGATTTTGATAAATGAAATTTTTATATTGAAATTTTTTTATTGTATGAATTATTTTATAAATTTGATTGTTCATACAACTTTATTCCATGTTATTACTCAATCTTTAAAATAAAGAAAAAAATTGCTTTTTCCCTCATTGGGTCAATAAAAATCTAGAATATACTAATACGAGTCAATAAAGTTGGGCATAAAACTACCACAGGGTTAGTCAAAATGATTGTAACCAATATATCATAATCAATTGAATGCATTTAATTCGTTGTACTCAATTTCCATATGCCAGATAGCTTCTTAGGATATTATTTCAAGGTTGTATCCATCGGTTTATATTCATTCAAATCATTGTATTTTACTCCCCGCTTTTGAATCTCGCGTTTTTAGAATATTGGTTTTGACAACCATTTGCAATAAACACAACTGGTTTTTAGACATTATCATTTTTGGACGTTCACCGATCCTGCATAAAGAATTAAAACCAGATAGAATCCATAACCATATATTCATAAAGAAGCAAGACAACAATAAAAAAAGAGAATCTATGTTCATGTTCTTGCTATCAGCAACTGAAACCTACATCATCATTTTTTGTCATCTCATATTGAATCATGCAACCTACTTCTCAATAGCTGAACTCCTCGAGCTTCAGCACCACAATAGCTTCCGTAACAAAAGCTATGGCAGGTGTGCTTACTCGATTCTCCAACATATAAGTTTATACCTATAGCTAAACACAACTCATCATCCTCTCACGTCTAAACTTATGATGTGATAATATCCAATGGATAAACGAAAAAATTAAGATTCATGCTAAAAGTAAGGATTTTCTCCGAGAAAAGAAGTAAAATTGGGTCATTTTTAGGCATTTTCTATACTTGCAGCTTACATATTTTGGCATATGACTTGCCTGCATAATGGAGGTACGTTAATCAAGAAATCATCATGTAAACTCATATTTCATCAAGGCTTGAACAATTTTTCAGTCACATTGTATACCCTGTGGAATTGAAAATTCCAAAAAATATTGCTGTGAATTTCAGACATGCTCACACATCTACACACTCGTATTGTTTAAAACTTATGAGGTATCCATCCCTGCTAGGTGGGACTCGTCGAAGAATATGCACTTCAAGAATCATTACCAACTCAAGAAATCATGCCATTGACTTGTTGCTCGTTCCTCTGAGAAGCACTCCTCCAGAACCCATACGCATAGAAATGGTCCCAAATCTCACTGTCCCATTCAACGGTGTCGCTTTGGTCGATCGATTCCTCATCACCGTAACAATCATCTGTACAGAACCCAAAAGAATTATCTTTCCACTGATTCTCCTCCTCCTCCATTGAATTCTTCTTCTTCTTTAACAATCTATGACGCTTCCTCCTCCTCCTCCACGCCTTCTTGCACAAACCGGTGGGCAAGCGATAAAGAGCGAGGATTAAAAGATGTATCGTCGCGCATGGACAGCAACAAATGATCGCCGCGCAATCTCCCGCGGTCTCGCCAATCCTGCCTCCCCGGTGTCTCCCGGCGCGGTTTTCGCTTCTGATTGTAGTCGATGCCGTCATCGTCGCCATCAACCGCGATTGCCTGACATTGGTGCTGCTGAAGCTCCACTACTTAAATTTATTTCCAGTATTACAAGGGAAAAACTATGATGTTAAAAAAATCTAAAGATCCGTGGTCAAATCGAAAACGTAACAGGTGATTGAAAGAGATGTAATTGGTTGAATTATGGCTAAAATAGAGGGAAAGCAGGAACCCTAATTTCAGATGAGAACGACTGCGTTTACGGACACGATTAGGCCGCGTTAATAACGTGTCCTTAGATAATATTTCATCTCTCATGTTTGACATAATTAAGTACATAATCAATGATTAATGTTATTTTATATCATTGACAATAAAAAGTAGAAAATATGAACATCAAAACAAATAATTACAATACAAATTAGCTAAATAGAAATCTAACAATTAAAAATAAATTATTATCTTAAAAATTTTGAAAAACTATATTAAATATAATGTTTGTCTTTGAATTTTTTTTTATTTATCATTTTCACATATCAAAATTTTTAGATCCATGGGATTCGTAACTCTATATACAATTTGACCATGACTGAAAATGAGATTCTTCAAAAGAAATCCTACATGAGACAATTATTGATACCGACTTTTGTTGGTTGTCATTGCGTATGATGCTGTCTTCGTTGGAATTTAATAGAAAGTTTTGGATCAACAAGGGGTTAATGACATTCTTGGAATAAACATTTTATTGTTCAAGAAAGGGCTTCTCCTTGCTTTTAAAATATCTGCACAATCAGGAAGTAAAAGAGATCCTTAGTGAGATGCCGGATAGTTTTCCGGCGTAACTACTCCGACGTTCATATCAATATTTTGTGAAGAGAATAAAAATTTCTCTTGCCAAAGAATATGTATATGAATGTGTCTTAGTAATAAACAAATCTTGATATTTATAGTAGGAAAACCAATGATGATTTTGTTTTTAATGTCCAGCTACTACTCATGATGGGAAGGCTGCTCATGCTTCTGTTTTACTGACACTGTTAGGTCTGACAACCCATGCTGGTTTCGATTGAGTCCGGTCACCTTTTTACACGCCAAAGGATATCCTAACCAAGTCATGGTACCCCATATTTAAAACACGACATCTGTACTGCGATGTCTAGGAAAGAATCCTGGTGGCAGAACTCACCTCGGATGCTAGTTACTTGGGCTTCTGCCCCTGGGTCCTTTCCTTCCGTCGCCAAAGATTCATCGAACCTCTACTACCCGGGTTCCTCCTTCTGTCTTCCCGGGCTAAATCCCTCCTGGAGATGACCCGAGAATAGATATTTCAATTCAAATTATTGAAATGGAGGGTGAAGTATTACTTGTATTTCTCGGAAATGTGATGTATCTCTGGTCTAGGCTTGGCTCAAATTCATGTTCTTCACAGACAAGCACGACAACAAAATGCAAAGGGACAACTGCATCTCGATTTATGCTTGAAAGCTTTGGTACAAAACATTCCCAACTCAACAAAATCAGCACATTATACAAGAACACAAACAAGACGTTATCCACGGGCGCATCGAGCAGGGAAAAGGGATGGTATAGAGCCCCTTCACCTCACAAAGTTTTCAAATTGCAGGTTCTTATAATCTTTCCATTAACTCGAGTGTCGATCCATACCAGAATCTATTAAATCTCTTTCCCCGTCATGCCTTGCTCGAATCGATTTCAAAAGGAAGAAGAAACTGCTTCTATTTATTTTATTTTAGTTTTGATTACTTGGTAAGTGAGTGGCGGTATTCACGTCTTATGTAACTGCGCCTTGGGCATTGTCTAGTGGTAGTTCTTTTGCATATACCGACTCAGCGTTGATTTTATATATGACATGCTTTTGATTCAAAAATAAAATAAAATAAAATAATGACACATCCGAAGAGAAAAGCACAACTTAAAAAACATGCTGTTGTCTCAATTCAACATTGACTAGGATGAAAAGCACTTCTTCAGAAACATGTGCAAGCTTCCACACAAGCTCTCCTTCATGTTTCTACATAGAAAGTCTCCTAATGAATCTCTCCGACATTTTAGTGAACTCCACAAGCTTAAGATCTCTTAATCTGCTCCCGGACAATTGTAGTTCAGCGAGCGCTTCAAGAGAACATACACACTGAGGAAACTTCTCCAAACGTCCCTTCAGAACAACCTGACGAAGAAATGGCAAAGGTGAAGAAGATAAAGATCGATCCGAATCCATCACCTCGTCCTCATCAATGCTTGAAATGTATAATGAGCGCAGGTTTGTAAGTTTCCCCAGCGACGAGCAAAGATCCATTCCATCTTCTCTTCTCAACTTTGTAATGCCTAATTTTCTGAGTTGAGTCAGCTTCCATATTTCCCGCACTATTTTAATGCCATCTGCTTCGTCCCGATTATTATGACTCGTGCCTCCGAAATTTTTGGGCTAGCATGTGAAACTCGAACGAAAATTACTTCAAATTGAATAACAAAAAAGAAAAGTTGAAAAAACTTAACCCTAAAAATTGCATCTTGCCAAGGAGAGGAGAACTTACCATTTTTCCAAGGTGACTCAGTTCATCGCTTTTTTTGTTTCTTCTTTGCTTATGGTCACTAAAAATCGTGTCTTTATCCCTGGTTTCCAGTGGTCAGTGGATTCGGTGGTTAAGGGCTTGAGGTTTGATGCCCATTTGAGATGGAGAGATGGGTAGAGGGCAAATGAGAATGAAGGACCAATCGAGGGTACATACGTGGACTGAAAAACCGAACTTTGCCAAGCAAGAGGGGAAATTCATCGCTAACGGTTGTTCCTGTCAAATCTTAGATCAGGGAGTGCAAAATAAAAGTTTTGTTGTGTCAGGGACATACAGACTGAACAATAACTGTAGTTTCTGAACTGGATTTTTATCCAATTTACTCTTATTGGAATCAAATACATCCGAACAGAATATCCGATTCAAACTAGAACTGTTGTAGTTTCCATTCATAATTGACTCGATTCCAAACCTCAACTTTGGAAACATGCGCAAGCTTCCACTCAAGCCCTCCTTTGTATTTCTGCCTGGTAAGTCTCCCAATGAACTTCTCCGACATTTCTGAGAAATCAACATACTGAAGATTGCGTAAATGCTCCATGCCCTCTGGCAACTCCTCCATTAGTTTACACTCCTCAAATATCATTTCTACCAGATGAGACATGGAACCCTTCTCCACTCTCACGCGTCTCAATCCTCTTAATCTTTGAAGAATCAATTTCTCGAGCTTCTGAAATTTTCTGTCCTTGAAAATCAATTCTTCACCTTCATATGAAAGTCTACCAATTCTTAGGAATACCAGATTGGGCAAAACTTCGAGGTTTTGTAATGGATCCTCTCTTAATCTGCTCCACTCAAAATGTAACTCGGTGAGCCCGTCAAGGGAATAAACCCACTGAGGAAACTTCTCCAAACGTCCCTTCAGAAGAACTTTACGAAGAAATGGCAAAGGAGAAGAAGATAAAGAGTTATCCAAATCCATCACCTCATCCTCATCGATGGATTGAATGGATAACGAGCGCAGGTTAATAAGCTTCCCCAGCGACAAGCAAAGATCCATTCCATCTTCTCTTCTCAGCTTTGTAATGCCTAATCGTCGGAGTTGAGTTAGCTTCCCTATTTCCCGCACTATTTTAATGCCATCTGCTTCATCTGCATCTATTTCCCAAAGCTTTTGTAAGGATGTCAAGTAGCGTCCTATTTCATACGGAGCCTTCAAGGTTCGTGTAGTAGAATGAAACGCGTCCACATATCCGTACGAGTACACTAGGAGATGCCGAAGCTTGTGAAGTTTCAGAATATCAACGGGCAATTCGGTCACTTTGGATTTCTTCAGATCTAATGTCTCTAAGTTTCGAAGATTTCCGATTGATTTTGGAATAAGTTTGATGTTTGTCCTCTTTAAGCATAGATATTTGAGGTTATAGAGTTTGAACACTTCACTTGGGATGCTATCTATTGGAGCTCCTCTTACATCTAAAACTTTCAATAGTCTACAACGACCACCAAAAACCTTTTGGAAGACCAATCCAGATTTTGAATCTACAAACTCCAACCAAAACAAAGATCGAAGATACTGAACATTGCAGCATTCCTTTGTGTCATTAAATGTAGTATCAACTGCCATGCGTCGGATCTTATCAGGATAGTTCACTTCTTCTCCGCAGGGTACAATGAGAAGATTGTGTTCTATTGATTTTGAAATGATGTAGTTTCGTAGAATGTCATGGATACGAAACTTGCTGGGCCTTCCATCTCTATATGTATATGCTACCTGGATTAGACTTCTGTTTAGAAGCTCGTTAAGGTAGGACTCTGCCACTTCTTCTTGTGTCTTTCCGTCTTTTACCTCCACGAAACCTTCTGCTATCCATAATCGAATTATTTTCCACTTTAAGAGCAATTCATCTTCTGGAAAAATGCTCAAGTATAAGAAGCAAGCTTTGAGATAGTAGGGGAGGTCGTAATAGCTAAGAGAGAGTAATTTGTTCATTCCTTTGAGAGAGTCTTCTTGTGATTCAAGACCGATGTTATGCTCGAACATTTTCCAATCTTCAAGATTGTTGTTTTTGGTTGCTAAAAGACCACCGATAACAACAAGCGCAAGCGGCAGACCCTCACATCTCTTTAAGATACTTTTAGAGATTTCATTTAAATATGGAGGACACGAACTTCGTGGAAATGCCTTTCTGTAAAACAACTCTTCTGATTTTTCAGCTGTCAAAGGATTTAAATGATATAGATGGCCATTGGTCTCGCAACGAGCAACATTGCCTACATCGTGAAAGCGTGTGGTGATGATGATGCGGCCACGAGCACTCATTCTTGGAAATGCGTATCTAATGGATTTCCACGCATCAACTTTCCAAACATCATCAAGGACAATCACATAAGTTTTATCTTTGAGAAAGTTAGAAACATACTCTTTCATCTCATCACCAGTCATTTCTTGTAGACTTTGAGGCGGTAAAAGCTTGATTTCGTTTGCAAGATGTTTAATCATGTTTCGCAAAAGAAGCTCCAAGTTGAAATTCTCTGAAACAGTAATCCACACATGGGTATTGAAATTGGCCTTCACTGATGAATCATCGTAGATCTTTTTAACAAGGGTTGTTTTGCCCAATCCGCCCATCCCTACGACTGAAATGACCTTAAGCCCATCATCACTCTCCATAAGCCAATCTAAAAGTTGCTTCTTTGGTTTTTCGATACCCACAACCTCTGCTTCTTCCAATAGAAGCGCGTCACCTCGAGTGTCATACGTTTTATTGATCGATCGTTCATTCATACCATCGTGCACGTCTTTGAATCTCTCGCGACTCTTAGACACGTTCTCTAGTCTTAACCGGATTTCTTGGAATTCAGAAGCAATTCGATGGCGAGCTCTGAAATTTTTCAGCGAGGCATACATCTTTTTGATGTACCAATTCAACACACTTGTGTCACGACGTTGATAGGCAAATCGGAGCATGTACATTTCAAGAACATCTTCAGTATCGTGAGTGATTTCTCGCACTTGCTTGATCCATTCTTTGAGTTGTTCATCAGTTTCTTCTTTTGCATCAGCAGCTCGAAGGAACGCCCTCATCTGTCCCAATTCATCTCGAATGTACACGGCATTTTTTCCAATCCCTCGAAGCAATTCTTGCTCCTGAAGGAGCAAGATATCAAGCTTATTGACGAGAAAGGATGCTGCACTCTCGGCCATTCTTGTTTCTTCAAGTCCTTGTACGTAGGGTGGAATGGGAAATTGATTTGATCGTGTATTTGTTCAATTATTCGTTTACCAAAAGTTTTGTTCTTTACCAAAAGTTTAGATAGTGCATAGTTGTTTTTTCTAAAAATAATAAAATAAAATAAATAGATAGACAATGACTTATACCCACCCACCTCAATTTAATTATTGGAACAAGTTGGAATGGATTCTTTTGAATCCTACTCGTTAACTATAATTTTAACTAGCTCTTGCACTAATGGCGTATACAAATTTTAAAAAACCTTTGGATTGGTTTTCGAAGATAGTAAACTCCATATTTTTAATTGTACTTTTGTTTTTATATCACGATTCAACGAATCAGGCATTTCATATCTTACCACGAGCCATCGAATCTTTATGTCTGGTCAAGTGGGTGGGCGATCCCTATTTTTTATTTTTTATTTTTTTTTAATTTATGATGTAATAGCCTTTTATTGAAGTTAATGAAATATTTATTGAAAAAAGTCATTTAAGTGAATTTATGTGAATACAAAATTTTTTAAAAAACTACTGAACTCATTTTTATGGACTTAGGGTATGTTAGTATCATGTGCGGTAATTTAAGATAATAAATATGAAAATAAAGAATAAATTGGACACCGAGATTTACGTGGAAAACCTCTAAAAATTATTAGGGTAAAAACCACGGAAAAGATGAAAAGAATTCTACAATAATATTTTATGTTGTACAACTCACTCATTGTGTAATATGCGATCCGGGTGAAATGGATGAGCCGGGTCGGATGCTCCACCGGATCTGTTATCAAAATAGTGAAGGAAATAAGAGAAAGATGTGTGTGAACCAGAGGCTGCTTTCCTAGATGAATAAGATTCCCTACACTCAAGAAGGTAACCACGTGAATGGGCGCTGGAGAGGTATCCGGCGTGGCCACTCCGATGCTTAAGTCAGTGAAGGATTTAGACAAGAGACCAATGTAACCAGATGATGGTTGTGAGATTGGTGTGGAGGGTGAGTAGTAAATGAACAATAAATGTGTGTTCAATATCTAAATCCCCCAAATGCAAAGAGAGAACATGGTATTTATAGTAGGAGAAGTGATCATGACCTCGTTTTGTGTGCTACCTACTAATTATAGCATGACGGCTGATCATTTCCTATATTCTGACATGTAAAATCATATACTAGTCACATCCTGTCTGTCTGATTTTGTCAACCACTTGGATCGATGTCAGCGATGAGACAATTGCCCACATCCTATTCTGCTAGTACACTCGAGTGTGATGCTCATATCAAGGCTTTCTCGAGTAGTGAGTCATCAGCCGGGAATTTGCCCGAGAGCTCGGGCATCTGGTTGTCCGGGTGGATGACTTCCCGGATACTTGCTTGGCTGCTTATGATCTCTTTCTACAATTCTACCCTGATCCGGGCTATCTATTTCATATCTCGGGTCGTCTATGACCCAGTACCGATGGGGGCATTATCAATTGTCTCGGGAATTTTCCTAAAAGCTTGGGTACAATCCATACCTCTGACACGGGCACAACCCATGACCCGAGCTATCCCGGGGTATCATGTAACATACGCTCTTTTAATACAGAAAAACAAAACACCTCACAAAAATTATAGAACTGAGCACTCAAATATTATATGAGGAGAGAAAACTTGAGTAATAGATGATTTCCGAGTGAAAACGCGTATGAAAATGAGTTTTCTTATCTAAACGTTCTCGTCAAATTTAATACACGATAAATGCATGTGTCAATAAATGCATTTTATGTACATTTTTTTGTCGATTTTTGTTGACTAAATTCCTTCCGACAGGGTATTTTTAGCTTGAATTTTGAAATGTGAAGAGTTTATTTTCTGTTTTTTCCCAAATTACAGAGGGACCCGGTGCAAATTTTCGTCAAAAGCTACCCAAAATTTAAAGCCATTATTTAATTTGAGTTTTCAAAGCTAAATTTAATATAAATTATTAAAATATATTGTAGATTTATATCAAATATCATATATTATTCACACACTTGTGTATGCTCCGACTGTACCTATTCTATGTTCCGATAAATGACATTTTCCGCAGAAACAGCATTCTTGCGTTCACGAATTGCCGGGGCCCCTCAACAATTGTCATAATTATAATATTATCTTTATTTTAATATAAATCAAATTAATTACAAATAAAATTGATTAAGCTTCAAAGACAATTTTTTTTTTTAAAAAAAAACTTATATAAGCGCGCTAACGTGTATATATTGTTGTGTGATTCACTAACATGTTCAGGTATAAGCATCGATGAAGGCCAACCACAGCAGAAGCTACATTCCCATGTTTTTGCACTGATCGATAAACAACTAGAGGATTCAAATGCAAAGTTATCACTGTTACATTAAATCAGATTGCCATGTTGAAACATTCATCAAACAAATCAAAAATCTATTTTTTACTATAATTTTCTGACTCAAAAATTATCCCATTCATATAAAGTTGTAAGAAGCACAACTTAGTCTTAAACCTGCTATTTTCTAGGCTGAGTTTTGATGCCAAATCCAAATGGGAAAAGAGGATCATAATGTGGATCACCTACATTCATCGGAAGCTGATTCACAGATCTGAACCACGTATTAGCCAACTTCCCTGTAAAACCATAGTCACCAAACAACACATCAGCCACACCCTGGCCCTCGGTTCCCGGCAGCCAAGCAGCCACAAGTGCATCTATCCCTACTATATAAGGCTCCATCACAACCGGTCGTCCAGAAATAATCACTACAACACATTTGATCGCCCCACAAACGTTCTTTATTGTTCTAGGACCAGGTTCAATTATAGTCAGGTTTGTACTATCACCACGAATCTCTGTGTAGGGGACCTCTCCCACGACAACAATGGCGTATGAGAATTTATTGGTTTTCATAAACTCCGGATCAGGATTCTCTTCATATACGACTTTTGTACGGGAATCAACAGTTTGTTTTATAGCGGTTAAGATTGTAGTTCCTGCAAAAGTCAAGTAGAATGAGTAATTTGATTGTTTAGGCAAGGAAATTTTTTCATTTTCATTTTATGTCGTATTTGTGTAAAGGCATACCGACGGTAATGTTATTGCCTTTAAAACCCTGCCATTTCATAGTCCATCCACCACATTGGTACCCCAAGTCATGTGCATGGGTTCCTGCAACTAGAATTTTTGGCACATTCTTTGAGAGTGGAAGCAATGGATCACTATCACTTTCACCATTCTTCAACAAAACAAGCGATTTTCGGACTGCGTCCCTAGCTAATTCTCGGTGTTTCTGTCAGATTTGACACACTACATCTTAACTACATGATGAATTAAGGATTGGTTTTTTTTTTTCCAGGAAAGAGGCTAGAAAGTTAACCTGGCTACCGAGTTCGCTGGTGAAGCTATAATCGGCTAAAGGGTTCTCGAAAAGACCCAATACAAACTTGACCCTTAATATTCTATGCACTGCATCATCAATTCTGTTAATGGGGATGTACTTGTTTTTCACTAGGGAAGTGAGAGTAGTGATAAACTCGGGATAATTATAAGGTAATATAACCTGAGAAATTAAGAAGGTAACAATCTGTGTCAGAAAATGCCACAAGTTAACTCAAATATTCTTGTGTAACAATCAAAACACTAACCATGTCGACTCCAGCAAGAATTGCGGCCTCAACAGAATAAGTATAGTTTGAATGTGGGGGACTTGTAATCCTGTCAAGTGCCGACCATTCTGCTAAGACAATACCCTGGCATATATACATATAATGTAAAGTTGGAATTTGCTAGGAAAGTTGAGAATTACACTCATATTGTTACCTGGAACTTCATCTTCTTCTTGAGGACTTTAGTGACAAGAGCATGATTGGTGTGCAACTTTTTCCCATTCCAACTCGTGTAAGACAACAAAACCGAGACAACGCCCTTTCTGATCGAATCATAGTAGGCAGGCATGTGAATGCGACGCAATCCCTCATAGTCTATGACAGTGTTGGCTTCATCGACTCCATTAACCGTTCCACCGTCTCCCACAAAATTCTTCACACAGCTCGCAACTTTAGTTCTTGATCATGATCATATACCGGCCATCAGCTAACTAACCTTGTAATCCTCTCACATGATTGAAGTAGAAAAAGATCGATACCTACTTTCCAGAAACATAAGGGACACCGGTAGGCTGGCCATGCGGGATGTCGCCCTGTAAACCCGATATAATCTCAGTCATTTTCTGAACAATCTTGTGATCTTCACTGTAACTCTCATAACAACGACCCCATCTCGGATCCCTGCAGACCTATAGATGGAGAAAGATCACATATAAGCTGATCATAGCCGATACTATACATCGGACTAACAGAGTTTTTTGTTTAATTGGCTAACTGCAATGTCCGGTGCAAGGGTATATGGGATTCCACTGGCTCTAAGTTCAAGTGCAGTTGCAGCTCCAATCCTCTTCACAAGATTAGCATCTCTACAGTAGAAAAAATGCTAACCAGCTTTTCCTTAAAGGTATTAGATTTTTTAAACAGAAAGACTAAAGTATTACACAGCAATAGTTACCTGGTGACTCCTAGTCCAATATTGTGAGGGAAAATTGTAGCATTGTAGACATTGTTGCCATGAACAGCGCAAGTAGTGTATACAGTCGGAATTTGGAGTCGGGTGGAAAGGGCGCCCTTTTGAATGTGGTTCACCATATCGACCCATTCCTTAGCTGAGGCCATCGGTCTTGGACCATTCCCAACGCTGATCATCACACCCCCTACACAAAAATTAATAATTTAGTTAATTTATAATAATTATCATTATCATTATATTCAAAACCAGGCTAATTGCTACTGATATCTCACACAAATGAGACTAAGATACATGTTCGTGTAAAATGAGATATCCATGCTAGCGTATGATCGGATAACAAAAGTTATAACTAAGCATAGCAAACCTACTTAATGAAACTTGTGAATTCTGACATGCATCTGATACCTTGATAAAAGATGGTAAGTAAAATTTTATCCCCTATAATTCTCGATATATCGACTAACACGTCGCGCGCAGTTGAATAATCACGTACCGATGAAATATTTTTTCATTACATCAGGGGTGGCGACATCTTTCTCAATAATTGTCATCTGTCCAATTTTTTCTTCTAGTGTCATCCTCTTCATCAAATCTTTGATTCTGACTTCCAATGCCAGTTTAGAATTTTTGTATATTTCAGGCTCCGCTTCTGTGGAGCCAGTCCAGAAGCATAGAAGCAAAATACAAGTGACGAGTACGGAAAATTTCGTAATTTCGAACGACCCCATCTTGAATCTCCGCTTGAAAATTCTGTTCTAAAACATTTATAAATAAAATATAATTTAAAAAAAAAAAATAAAGTCTTTATGTTATGTTAGAAAAAAGGCACAAAGATTAAACAAAACCATGTGAAAAATGTAATAACGTAGACATTGATAAAGAATAGTGAAATACATATACATGCTTACCCACAGGGAAAGAAGAAAGAAAATGGAAACCATTTGAAGCATTAGTTAATAGAGAAATAATAATTGATCAATACTAAAAAAACGTCTTTTCTCTTCTTTATTTTGGTGTCTTTGATTAAAGAACGTCGTTTCATAAATAAATAATATCTGTCATTTACGTGTAATTAATATCACAACTCGTAACGTCATTAATTTAAGATGTTTGCGTTTAATTTGGGTACTTAATAGCAAAAAATGTAGGGTATTAAATGTGATCAAATTGTCAATTAAATTAGCTTATTTAATGTTTAAACCATTAAGCCATAATCCTTTTTTTTTTTTGAGTGAAAATATGACTAGAAAGTTCCTGCATGTGTAGCAAATTACAATTATAGTATTTTGGAGTTAAGTTTTTTTTTTTTTTTTGAATTTGAGTGTCATCTAAATCCAAAGCTTGCGCAACAAAGTTTAAAATCAATTTGTCATAGTCGTGTATTTTTCCATGAGAATGCTTATAATACATATATCAGTGTCATGTCAATATTACGTCAAAAAATTACTAAAATTAAATTTTAAAAATAATACAAGTAATTATTATTATTAATAGTAAAACAAATGTTTTAGACTTAAATTGAAAATGTACAACACAAAAGACCAAAATAAAAAATGTATAAATATATTAACCAAGATTGCAATCTTCGCGTTTTTTAATAAGTGATATTAAGATTTGTTTCTCAAGCTCTAAGTCATGTTTATCCAATGATTTAGTGTAATCCGAATATTTTTTTTTAATTAAGAAAAAGAGAGCTAAAGCTAATATGGGCGCTGAAGAAATAGAGAGTGAGCGAAAAACTCAAGTCGCAGTATTGTCAACTGAATAAAGAATACAAATAATTATGTTTATATAGCTAGGGTCTAATCTATCTTTGAGAACTAACAATAATATATTCTAACAGGCGCGACCTTATTTATGCCTATCCAAATTGATATTTAACTGAAAATTTTCAAACGTTTATCAATTTGTGCAGAAATATAATAGAAATTTCATGTTTTAGGTAGCATGTCCTACTTTGGACTAATGATCTCCTTTTCGCTCATCGGGGTTTTTTCTTTAATCCAAGATGATTGCATTAAGATATAATTTATGGTTAATCATGTTTTCTTTTCGGTGCCTGTATGATTGCTCTGTTTATATAATATACGTCATTGTGTCATTAATTGATAAATCTGAGCAGTGATAAATTTCAGGTCTATTTTATTTTTATACATATTTTGACAGGATTTCAGTACTGAATTTATTCAAAATTCAATTCAGAAGTTGACCTTTGGTTTTTTTAATTATTATTACTATTACAATGGATTCCAGGACGCAAAATCATAAAGTATCCAGTACTTAGTGTTGCATTTCAAAGAAGAGAACTTTATTGACCAAATCCGACAGCCATGCTGATATATTGATCAAACCACAAAATCTACCCTTTTCCCAGAACCTTTTGTGACTCAAAACTTGTCTATACATAAATCTATGAGAAGCCAAAAATGTGGCCATGACTCAGGAGTCCTTTCCTTCTCTAGGCTTAGTACTGATTCCAAACCCGAATGGGAAAAGAGGATCATATTTCTTATCGCCTACATTCATGGGAAGCTGATCGACTGACTTGAACCATGTACGAGCCAACTTCCCTGTAAAACCATAGTCGCCGAACAGCACATCAGCCACACCCTGGCCTTCTGTTCCTGGTAGCCAAGCAGCCACAAGTGCATCTATCATTTTAACATATGGCTCCATCACGACCGGTCGCCCAGAAACAATCACAACAACACATTTAACAGTGCTGCAGACATTCTTTATCGTTCCAGGACCTGGTTCGATTATAGTCAGATTCTTATTGTCGCCATGAGTCTCTGCGTAGGAGGTCTCTCCCACAACAACAATGGCATAGGAGAATTTATTGCTTTTCACGAAATTTGAATCAGGATTCTCTTTATATACGACTTTTGTGCGAGAATCGACGGTTTTCTTGATAGCGGTCAAGATTGTAGTACCTGCAAGAGTCAAGTAGAATGTGTAATGTGCTTGTTTTAGGCAACAAATTACTTACTTTTTATGTCATGTTAGTTGTAAAGGCATACCGACTGTGAAATTATTGCCGTTACCACCCTGCCATTTGATAGTCCAGCCGCCACATTGGTACCCCAAGTTATCTGCATGGCTTCCCGAAACTAGTATTTTTGGCGCATTCTTCGAAAGTGGAATCAATGGCTTAGTATCTATTTTACCATTCTTCAACAGAACAAGCGATTTTCGGACTGCTTCCCTAGCCAATTCTCGATGTTTCTGTCGAATTTGATACACTACAACTTAACCACATAATAAATATACGGATGGTTTTTGTTTACGAGAAAGGCGAGAAAGTTAACCTGGGTATTGATTTTGCTCGCGAGGCTAAGATCGGCTAAAGGGTTCTCGAAAAGACCCATGACAAACTTGACCCTTAATATCCTGTGCACAGCATCATCTATCCTCCTGATGGGGATGTGCTTGTGTTTCACTAGGGAAGTTAGAGTAGCAATAAACTCCGAATAGTTATATGGGACTAAAACCTGAGAGTTAGGGAGGCAAAAATCTGAATCAGCAAAATTCACAGGTTAAGTCTAACATTCTTTTGTAATAATGAAACACTTACCATGTCGGCTCCAGCGAGAATTCCGGCCTGAACAGAGTAAGTATAGTTTGAATGTGGGGGATCTGTGATCTTGTCAATTGCAGCCCAATCTGTTAACACAAAACCCTGAAATATATACATAATATAGGTTCAAATCACAATGTATAGTTGGAATTTTCTTGGAAACTTGAGAATTGTATTCATATTGTTACCTTGAACTTCATCTTTCCCTTGAGGAGTTCAGTAACAAGATTACGATTGGCATGCACCTTCTTCCCATTCCAACAATTAAAAGCCAACATAATCGAGGCAACACCCTTTTTGATCGAATCAAAATATGCAGGCAGGTGAATGTGACGCAATCCCTCGTAGCTTATGATAGTGTTGTTTTCGTTGATTCCATTAACCGTTCCACCATCTCCCACGAAATTCTTTGGACAGGCCGCAACTTTTGTTCTTGATCATTATATATCGGTCCATCAGGTAACTGCAGGCTGCATAAATTTCACGCAAGATTGAAGTAGAAAAAAAGGAAGATTGATACTTACTTTCCAGCAACAAAAGGGACACCCTTAGGGGAGCCATCTGGGAACTCGCCCTGTAACCCCGGTATAATCTCCGTCAATTTTCGAACAATCTTTGGATCTTCACTATAACTTTCGTAACAACGGCCCCATCTCGGATCCCTGCAGACCTACAGATAGAGAAATATCATATACATATCGACATAAACAATATGACACATAGAACTTATCGAGCTTTTCGGTTAGCTTACCGCAAGATCAGGTGCAAGGGTATGCGTGATTCCAGTGGCTCTAAGTTCAAGTGCAGTTGCAGCTCCAATCCTCTTCACAAGATTAGCATCTCTATGGTTGAAATTTTTTTTAACGCAAATGTTCCTCAAAGAAATAATTTTTTTAATAAAATAACTAAAAGTTTTTCACAGAATTAGTTGCCTGGTGACTCCTAGCCCGATATTGTGAGGGAAAATTGTAGTATTATAGACGTTATTGTTTCCATGCATGGAATCAGCTGTATACAAAATTGGGATTCCGAGTCGGGTGGAGAGGGCTCCCTTTTGAAAGCCGTTCACCATTATGGCCCATGACTCAACTGAGGCCTTTGGTCCTGGACCATTCCCTACAGCACTCATTACAGTCCCTGCATGCACAACAATCAATCCTTTGAATAATATATATTGGTAATAATTATTCAAATAATTATTATTTTAGGAAACAAAAATGTATTAAATATCATAACATTTTTTTTTCATGATGTCATTTTAGAAAAGAGTGATGACATTTCCAATGGATATTGGTCTTGGAAAGAACCTTCGGTTCGACGCTTCTAGGAAAAACAAATAAAACAAACCAAGAGAAAATAATACATATCAAAGAATCGTGAGTAAGTTTTATCCATTCTCGACATGACCTATGAAATATTTCTTGACGACATCCGGGGTAGCCACATCTTTCTCGATTACAGTCATCTGTCCAATCTTTTCTTCAAGTGTCATCCTCTTCACCAAGTCTTTAATTCTGGCTTCCAATGGTTGCTTAGGATCTTTGTATTTCATATTCTTTGCTTCTGCAAAAGAAGCCCACAAGAACAAAACCAAAATACAAGTGGTGTACATTGAAAATCTCATCATTCCAGGAAAACCCATCCCAAATATCTCTGCTCGAAAACCCTATTCTAAAACGTTAGCGAAATCAAGAAAATCGTTATGTTATATGGAAACAACACATTAGGTGAATCAAAGGCATTTGAATCTTTAGGTAATAAAGAAGAGCTTGTTATTTATAGGGCATCATGCATATTTTCATTGTATATTAATATATTTTGTACTGAATTTAATTATCTAAATTGCACTTTATGTTCAAATTTTAGCATATATTAATATGTATGGGTTTTTCCCTTAATACGGCCTTTATATATATTATTTTTGCATTAAAATTATGTTGGCATTTGTAACGTTATTAATTTAAGATATTTGCATTTAACTTGCGTATTTAATTGCAAACATTAGTGTGTATTAATGGACTCTAGCTTGTCAGTTATATTATAGTATTTTGAGTTGTTTTTTTAATTAATTAGATTGCCATCTAAATCCAAGGCTAACAAAATTTTCCCATTAGTCAATTGTTCACGTACCCGTGAAATGTAGTTGATTTTTTTTTTCAACAGTATAATCTTGGCCCGTAATTATTAGCTTTTTTTTAATGACTTACATAAAAGTTTTCATATTAAAGATTCAAAAATCGTAATGTAAACTAATCTAGCTAGGGTTTTTATAATTTGTGCTTGAACTTGTCAAAATTGAATTTTAGTGCGATATGTTGGATATTTAATCACGTTTAGCCCAATTTCATTAGAAAGTTGATATGGTATCATACATTGATGTTGTGGCGAGAAACATGACTGATATTCAACTTCATTTTGGCACACCACCGCAATTTAGGGGGGTGTTTGTGAGTCTGCTTTTGAAAATGTGATTAAATTTATATAAGAAGTGAGAATAATTAGAAGTGGATAGCCTTCCAAAAACATATAAACAATTGAAAAGAAAAAAGGTAAAAATTTGTGTGACACGGTCTCACGGGTCGTATTTTGTGAGACGGATCTCTTATTTGGGTCATCCATGAAAAATTATTACTTTTTATGCTAAGGTACTGTTTGGTTCAATTACTTGTAAGTACTAATATAAATAGTCATATCATATCACTTGTTTTGTACAAGTATTATTTATATCGATCAATCAAATTATTAATTATTTATATCATATAATCAAATTCGTAATAATTTATCTCACATCAATCAAATCAATAATATAAAATTACGATATTACCCTTAATAAATAATATTATTAATATTCTATTAATATTTTCAACAATAACAAAATGGTAATATCATATTATCTCAAATTTAATCAATCAAATCAATTAAATCAAACAATATATTAACTATCATTTTCTATTTATTTTATTATTACAAAATATTACTTATCTCCATACTATATATCTCATACCATGAACCAAACGGTACCTAAGAGTATTACTTTTTATGATGAATATCGGTAAGATTGACCCGTCTCACAGATAAAGATTTGTATATACCGTCTCATAAGAGACCTACTCAAGAAAAAATGGGTATTGTTTGATAATAAGTTATTCAAATACTAACTTTCAGTTTTTACTAAAATTATTTTTGTAGAAACAGAATCATAATCTCGAAGATTTTAAATTTCAATTGAATTAAGTAGAAAATAATGGAGAATCTAGGTTTAAAAGATTCAAAAAACTGATTTTTTAAAAATTAATAGCCAAGAATTCACCCTTTTTAGTGATTATTATTAAAAACACAATCTTATAATAAATGTGTAAAAAACCTAGTATGATAAGAAGACCAACAAAATAAGAGTATCGAGTGTAGAGAACAATTCGGCAAATATGGGCTCGAATATGGGCTCAAGCTATTCCATAATGTCCCAACTTTATGCAAGCACAGAGCCTCCGTTGCCATCTGAAACATTCAGACGACAGGGGGCCCGAGGTTTGACCCGGTCCCTAGTAAACAATTTTTTTAAAAAAATATAATCTTTTTTAATTATTTCATTATATACTTAGTAATTATTAATAAAATATATGAAACTATAATTTTTTTAAAAATTATATTGTTAGTGCAACGCCCCAAATTCGACGAATGTCTCCACTTTATCAAGACGAGTGTTTATAATGTACTTATGCACTCACTTATTATCCTATGAAACTATTCAGACACCTGTCTTAGAATTATATCAAGTCAAACATGCTTAATTTTTAAGTTCTTATGTAATAACTCTGATCGTTATTACCTGAGAATTGCCCACCCCTATGGAGTCATGCGTACATTGGTAATTAAGAGTATTCTTTCTCTATTCAGAAAGGTATGGGAGGAAACATGTGTTTCAAGAAAAAGTCATCTTTCCTTAAAAGAAAGTTTGATATATATATATATATATATATATAACAAAGAAAGCCTGCATGGAAATAAAGGTATACTCTATTGTCCAAGAAATGCGAACGCCTCAAGGAACTCAAACTTAATTAGCATTTAACATGAATGCTCTTATATAGACAGACATATATATACATATGTGTATGTACATTTAACAGAAAAAATCTTCATTCCCATCTAAGTATACATACGTATAACAACATATATCTCGAAAATATTATGGATGCTAAAGTGGGAGATGCAGCAGCTCAAAAGAATGGATATGAGCCATCCTCTGATCTGATACAGGAGCAAGATTGTGACACTCTCATAATATATATCCCCGGTCGGTTTTTGTGATTAGATTCGAGTTTTTTTTTTAAAAAAAAAAAAGATCTATTCGCGGATGATATATGATTGAATTCATCATGCATGCATATGTAACTCAGAAAACTGCCTCAATTTTGCAGGTTTTAGGAAAGAACAGCTAAGAGTTCAGCTGGCTACGTCGAGAACATTGAGGGTCAGCGGGACGAGGCCGTTCGGGGACGACAGATTGAGCAGTTTTCATAAAGATTACCCTGTCTCGCCTAATTGTGACACCAACAATATTACTGCTAAATTTGAAGGTGGAATATTGTATATAAGGCAGCCGAAGCTGATTGTTCCGGCAGAGAAAGAGGATAAAAAATTGCCAGTTTTAGAAACTCAACCGGCCCACAGTCCCGTAGAACGACGCCCGCCAACACCAATTCCGTCCCGGCCAAAGAAAGATCAAGAAATCGATCGTACCAAGAAAGCCAGCATAAGCGAGGCTCAAATCAAGCAAGAAAGAGCTGACGATTTTCGCAATAAATCAGATCCGAAACCTGTCGAGGAGGGAAAAGTTGGTGAACCGGAGGACGATAAAAATGAGAAAACTAGCACCATTTATGATGATCAAAGAAGGGAACCCAGTATTACCTATCAACATGAAGAGTTTTGGGGCACTGAATCCGAATTTGCAGCAAAACGAACTGGAAAAGTGGGCCAAGATCGCATAGATTATTATAAGCTCGTTGCTGCTGGTACAGCAGCAAAGGTGAGGAAATCAGGGAAGTTTACGTATATGGTTATGGCTATTATTCTTGCTTTTGCATTCGGAATGTATGTTAATAATTTGCTTTGGTGTTCTAACAAACCCGAGAAGTAAGGCTTGTTTTAACATCACCTTGTAAATTATGTATTTATGTTAATAAAAGAAATGTAAACGAAACCATAGTTTCCAGGAATCAATTCAATTTGATATATTTCCTAATATGATTATAAACATTAAATTGGCGTCGGAAATCTAACTCATCGATCGGATGTTATATTTTTAGCACGATAACCTTGCAAATTTTTACTTTAATTAGTCATATTTCGTCGAAGTTATTTCGCAGGGAGACTGCTATTCTTTTATTAGACCAGGTTTCTTTGATTCGACTAAACTCAAATCCAATAACAGTCCACAAAATGATGATTCCAATACTTTGCGATGTTGAAATTTATATATGTAACACGTTTAATTCTTAGAATTATTTTCAAAATAAAATTTTAATAAGTCGCAACAAGAATTTAAATTATTTAATAATCCTAAAGAAGAAGTGTGGAGGAAGTTAAGAATTGGAAAGTTGTACGAAGTTTAAATTATATAAAAGGTATAAACGTCGTAACATATATATTTTATTTTTTCATATTTCATACATAAATACATTGAGAGTTAGTTTTATAAAGTCCTCTGATTTTATTAATTAGTAAGAGATATCAAGAAATTTGACAAATGTTGCATGAAAAATTATGCAAATTGTAACATGTACATCGGGGGTTACACATTGATTTATATATATTGTATTTGAAATTACAAAATTATCTCAAATTATTTTTTGAAAATATTTTTTCAAATAAAGTCCATAAAAAATATATGAGAATATGCTGGGGGAAAAACAATAAAATTTTATTTAAAAAATAGAAATTTAACGAAATGGAGCTATTTTAATTTTAAATTCTCATTTAAATAACATTTTCTAATCAGGGCTTGGGTCTCCCAAGATTAGGAAGCCTATATCTTTATAAGGCTAACCTATAGCTATAATTTTAGCAACCTTAGTGGGCAAGCCTAAAGGTGTTCGGACTAACACTTCGTCGTCGTTTGGTTCTAACTTCGAAAGAAAAAGCCAGATTAGTTCTCAAGATAACGAACGTAAAACTATATTTTAATAAAAAAAAATAAGCCATGATATATATTAAATATTAACTACTACTAGCTAGAGATCAGATTATTGGGAATTATTCCTTTAATTTAATTTATTATTTGATTTTTATCACATTTTTATGGGAAATTAGATGTCTTGATAATATCCATTAATTTAATTACTAGACATCGAACCACAATCGATATACATTAGTTTTAAGTGTGTCTATATTTATGTGTGAAAAAAAATACAAAAATCTAGATTTATATTAATTAACGAATTATCTGCAGGGGTGCAAACAACATTATTTTATTTCTTGGGTCAAACTGTAATTAAAGTTTTTGGGTTATTATGTGATTATAATTTTGGATAAACATGACCATTCGGAGACTTGATGGGCCATGCATTGTACATGCCGACAAATATAGGTCCTATTTTTGTTAAGGAAAACAAAAATCCTGCCTTGTTCTTATCCAAACCCTATCATTTAATTTATATATATATATATATATATAATTAATTAAATTGTACACATTAAGTTTATTAGAGTTGTACACATGGAGTTATACAATTTTTTTTAAACTTGTTTTTGAGGTGATATTAGGTCAAAATATCAATTTTAACATAATATGAAAGACACTTTCTGATACTAACTCAGGCTCACCGTTATGTATTGAACTGCTCTATGGACCACCGATTGAATTAAGTTATTGAGAGTTTTGTCTATACGAATTTAGACAATCTCTCTTTTGAATTAATTTGTAGATTGAGCTATGTTCAAATTTCCATCTTAACCTTGAGTATTATATTATTTATTGGATATATTTAATATTTTAACACACATTATTAATTTTAATTGCATGCAGGTACTCGATCAGGTTTCAGGTAAGATTTTTCTTTCCCTACATATACAATTCAGGTTCAAGAATTACCTTTGTGGGTCTTTCAAAATGTCATAATAATTTTATTGTCCTCTTTTGCAAGTAAAACATTACTTCAAACCTCGGCAAGTTAAAATCTTACATTGCTTGAACCATGGCATGTTTTGTCGATTTATCTGATCGTATTTTTTTATTTTTTTTGGATTAAAAGAATGTATTTAAAATAACTCCAATGATTTAAAAAAATTGAGATGCATTGATTTTATTTGAAAAATAAGTACTTACGACTGAAATGATGAATTTGAAATAAAAATATTAAAAAAATTATATATCCAAATAAACTGATCAACAAATACGTGGTAAGAAATCGAAATCTGAATCCATGAAATCCTTCCATCCAAACCTTTAGTCGCACTTGAATGAGAGAATTTGGAATTGATCAAGTATTTGAGTGAAAATTTTGAAATGAATCTATAATTTTGTATTACAAGACTTGATATCCTAAATCCTAATCCACCAAATTCCGTGTTCAAATCCGCAACATGTTCATTTGAAATCTATTTTCGAAACATTTTCTCATATCAAATTCCTCCACTCAAATCAATTCAATATGTCCAAATACAACAAAATAAATATATAAATAATCAGATAAATCAACTGTTGGTAATATTTTTTTTTTATTGTAATACAATATCAAATAATTTTAACATAAAGACAGTGAAGTAACTTGATTCGAGAATACTCTAACAATTATATTATTTTTTAATAATTTCTATTTTTTAGATGTAAAAATTAGTCTCATGCACGATATTATTGAACTTTCTTAAAAGTAGAAATAAAATATTTTTTTTTTGTCGATTATATTCACATTTGAAATTTATTTTTTATTCAAAATTTCCAAGAACTCCCCCACTATGTACCTTAATAAGGAGCTCTGTAAACGAAAAAACTTGAACACTACACAGAATTAATAAATAATAAATGACGGTGGTTAAATTCAAACTCCCAAAAATGGTACTTTTGAGAATCTGACCCTTTTTTCGTTTAATTAATTTACTAAAAATCTCATAAATATATTCACACACACCCACATAAACTGTAATTAATTAGTATTCCTTTTGTGGGTTCTTGATTTACTGTTTACCCTGAATCCCCGATACTTTTCACCTCCCTGTATGCCAATTCCATTAATAAATATAAGCCCAAACACGGTTATAATATCATTTTCTTGGGTTCCTTCTCTTTTTTATTTCTTTCCCTTTATTGGGTTAATAATTCTGAACTTGAGGAGGGTATGAACAAGGAATAACAACAGGTAAATCAAGAAAAAGGGACGGATGTTCATGTTTTTTTATTGTGATTATTCATTTTCTGGTTCTACTTCCTGTGGTTTTATTGATTGTGTTTCTGGGTTTCTAAGTGTTTTTGCTGTTCTTGAGTTTGTTTCTTAAATTTTGGATTAAAGCGCGCATTTTTTGGTAAATATTTGTTTTTAACTACTTTTTGTTGATTTTATGTGGTATGTTATGAGGAGTTATGCTTGGTGTTTCTTGTCCTATTGTTCTTGATTAGGACATACTTATTTGATTTGTACTTTTGTTCACTATGGTGGTTGAAATGATCTTTGGGTTAGATCTTAGTGTGATAAACTGGTTTATATTTTGTATATATTCTTCAATTTTTTCCGGGGATTTTGGAAATTTTCTGCAAATTTCTTGGGAAATCAGGTTTATGATTTCTCAGACACGTGCATCCCTTCTCTGTAGTCCGTTCGGATCCGGATTCTAAAAAATAATCTTTTTGGTCTGTGTTGTGTTGAAAAAAATTCATATTTTTTCAGTGGTTTTATAAAAAAAAAAAAAAAATTTGACTTTATGATCATAATCAGCGGGGTTGAGTTTTTCTTTATTTTTGCGACTCCAACTGTGCAGGTAACGTCATAGAAGAAGTCCCTCTTGCATCCTGTTGCTGAATCTCGTGTTTTGGTGGAGCTCGAGTTGAATATACGTTGATTAAATCTGTCTGTTTCTACAAGTTTGATTTTTGGTGCTCTTTGATTCGAGATGATGATGTTTGAAGATATGGGTTTTTGTGGGGATCTTGATTTCTTTTCCTCGGCTCCTATCAAAGGATTAGATCTCTGCCCTCCGCAGTCTGCTGATCCCGAACCCGAGATCGAACCCCTAACCGAGCAAGTTGTGGAGGATGATTATACAGATGAAGAAATGGACGTGGATGAACTCGAGAGGAGGATGTGGAGAGACAAAATGCGATTAAAAAGGCTTAAAGAACTGAACAAGGGTAAAGAAAGTGTTGACTCTGTGAAAAAGCAGCAGTCTCAAGAGCAGGCTAGGCGAAAGAAGATGTCGAGGGCTCAAGATGGGATCTTGAAATACATGTTGAAGATGATGGAAGTGTGCAAAGCTCAAGGTTTCGTTTATGGCATCATACCGGAGAAAGGCAAGCCGGTGAGTGGTGCATCTGATAATCTTCGGGAATGGTGGAAGGATAGGGTCAGATTTGATCGGAATGGACCGGCTGCCATTGCGAAATATAAGGCAGAGAACTGCGTCCAGGAAATAAATGAGGCCGAAAATCCCCTTGGTCCGACTCCACATACCTTGCAGGAGCTCCAAGATACGACTCTTGGCTCGTTGTTGTCGGCTCTAATGCAGCATTGTGATCCTCCTCAGAGAAGGTATCCTCTAGAGAAGGGTGTTCCGCCACCCTGGTGGCCCAGTGGGAAGGAGGAATGGTGGCATCAGTTAGGTTTGCAGAAGGAGCAAGGCCCTCCGCCATATAAGAAGCCTCATGATCTGAAAAAGGCGTGGAAGGTGGGTGTTTTGACTGCTGTGATCAAGCATATGTTTCCAGACATTGGCAAGATTCGGAAGCTTGTAAGGCAGTCCAAGTGTTTACAAGACAAGATGACAGCTAAAGAAAGTGCTACTTGGCTTGCTATCATCAACCAGGAGGAAGCTTTGGCTCGAGACCTTTACCCAGACCGGTGTCTCCCTTTGTCCTCGTGTGGTGGAAGTGGGACGCTTCTGATTACCGATAGTAGCGAGTATGATATCGATGTTGTTGAGGATGAGTCAAACTTTGAGGTGCACGAGCAAAAACCAAGTCCCATTCAATTGTCGGATATCGGGATGGAAAGATTCAATGATAGGGTTCCAGTTCAACAACAATCTTATGCCATCAAAGATGAAATGGTCAACAATTTTGACTTCTCCCGGAAGAGGAAACTAAATGATGAGCTTAACAACATGATGGATCCTAAGAAATTAACTAGTGAGTTTCTTCCGTGCCCGCATCGAGAACTTAGACATGGGTTTCAGGATCGAACTTCAAGGGACAATCACCAACTTTCTTGCCCTGACAAAGATTCTTCCGAATTTGGGGTTACGAATTTCAGCATAAAGGAAGTGAAACCGGCTGCCTTTTCTCAATCTTTTGTCCAACCAAAGCTTACTATTGATCTATCAGCACTCGGAGTTCCAGAAGACGGACAAAGAACGATCAACGATCTCATGTCTTTCTACGACACCAATATTCAAGAAAACAAGAACACAAATGGGAGCTCCAGCATTTTGAAGGAGCCGTCCCTTCAGCACCTTCAATACCAACAAAATGGTTACCTTCAAGGTCAAGAAATAGTGCTGGAACCCAACATATTTTCCAACAATAACATGTCAGTTGATCAGTTCCGCCAGTCCAAGGTCATAAATCCACCTGGAGCTGAAAATTTCCAACTTATGTTCACTCCTCCATTCAATATATCCTCCATCGACTACACAGACAATTTTCCTGATGTTTCAAGAGAGAACCAGATCAAGGAGGACCTTCCGATTTGGTACTGAAACACTCGTATGAGAACGTCACCGATACAATCTCCACACACTTCATCAGGTGGAATTGTTTTACTTAGCTTTGTCTTAGTTATTTCTATGCTATTTGCTTAACCATATAGGTTTAGAGTTCGTGAAAGTTATTCCGGCATGGTTGGAACAATCAAGAAAAGGATCCGTATCCTACTACGATTTAGCATGCTTTGCTATCGAAAAAAGCGGGTAGACTTTACATATATGTGTGATATAAATAAGCTTCAGTTTCATTTAGAGTTTGTTGATTTGGTTTTCTTGTCCGATCACAAGCTGAGTTTGCTGTTTCATATGTCTACTGTGGAGTCTAAGTTTTTATGTACATAGTGGGTGTATTTTGTTGACTGAAAGAGGATGCTTTGTCATTTTCATTTGACTTTGTATTTTGGGAGTGGAGTGGAACAGTGAATGGGTGGTTCTTGGTAAATGCATGTCTTGTCTTTAAATTTGGGATATAACATCAAACCAAATGCTCGAGGGTCCTCTCCTTTCAACGAGTTGGGCTCGACCCTTCAATTGATATTTAATCCGCAATCCAAACCCGCAGTTTGGATTGTTATATAAAACGTTAGAAAATTGAGTTTCAGCAAAAAGTCATGAAAATCTTATTGATGGCTGCTGTTCCCATGTATCAATGTCACATTGGCAATGGGTAACCAGTCTTTTTCATGTCGCTGTTTGGTAGTAATGAAAGGTTAATATACCAAATTTTCTTTGACCCTTTTCTACTTTGAGACCATAGATGAGTGATGACTTGATGCATTCATTGCACATATTCTGTTTTCCTCAATTCTTCAGTCAAATTATTTTGTTTTAAATGGTTTGAAAATTCTCGAATTTCTTGGCACATATAAAGAACTATCTCTATCATATGATTGGGTAGTTTAGTTTAGTTTAGTTTAGTTTTGTTTTGTTTTGTTTTGTTATTATTGGGAAGATATGATTGTACGTTTTCGATATTTAATTTTATATTATTTTATACAATTGTGTGTATATGTGTGTGTGTGTGTATATATTGTCATTATGTTTATCATCTTCGTTTTTATTTAATTTTATAATTTCTTAATGTTTTCTAACGGAGAAGTTAATAATTTTTGTAAATATTTTAAAATAACATTCAAAGTATTCGAGATAAAAGAAGATGTGATAGTTGACTGTCTCGAATAAGGTCAAAATGCTTATTTTTCGAGGAATATTACGATTGAAACTCGATAGGGAAAATATTTTGTATAATATATAGTTCGACCTTTATGTTAAACACGTGTATTTCACATTTCAACGTTCAAAAAGTTTTATGCTTTTTTAAGAATATTTGTGTAATATAGGAATTCATTTTCTCTCTTATATTATATACTCTTATTATATGCGTTGCGTATTTTTTGTTATTTAGTTTTATGATATCTTATAATAATTTTTTTAATATATTAATCTAAAAATTCAAAATTCTGGATAACAATAAAGATAATATATATATATGTTAGGGATTTTAAAAAATTTACAAAGTAAATATGATAAGTTATAAATGAATGTGTAAATTGTTTAAGTAGATTTCTATAATATATATCTATATTTTTTTTAAAAAAAAATTTAAAGGACACCTGCAAATTCTCAATATTGTAATACAAAAGGACGGTGGATCTTGAATTTTCTGTTTGACTTTTGATTAATTTCAAGAATCAAGGAAGGCCTGCACATGATAAGTCATTTGCAAGAATTTCCGCAACTCATTTATGTGAGATAAGTATTTTATTTAATTATTAATAAAATAATATTATTTTTTATATCAATATTATTACTTATTATTGTAAATATGGGTAGGATTTATCCGTCTCATAGACCCGTGAAACTGTTTCATAAGAAATCTACTAAAATAAAAAATAAAAATAAAATCCTGCTTTTTTAATATTTAAATTTTCAAGCAGAAATATTATATATAAATCCTTGCCATTTGCATTCAAACATAAAACTCCTCGCCATTAATTTGTGTGCTTTTAAGAATAATAACATGTGGAGATGGTTAGGTAACCTCACGCAGCCGCCTCGAAGAGAAAGAGAAGTCGAGCAAGTTAAGAATTAAAAATTTTAAATTATTTATTTAATCACTCTAATTATTGAGTCAGCATATATTTTAAATGTTGAAAATCGTGTAATAATCATATTGTTTTCTAATTTTATATAAGAACATTTTGGGTTTTGTATTTATTTTTCTTTGAAGAAATTTTCATATGACAAATTGGCATAAATTAGATTTTCATCATCAAATTAGTTTAAAAAAATAGAAATTAATATAATAAGTTCACTTCTTTTAACATTTTTAATGATTCTTTTTCTCATAGAACCGTCATATGATAACATATATATCTTACATCGAGTAAGCAATCCGAAGAAAAAAATAAATAAAAGTATAAACAAAGAAAGTCTATTTCGTTAAAACCAATTTTAACTAAATAAATAATCAAAATCAAATTTAATTTTTTTTACTTACTTAAATAAACATTTACTGTTTCTTAGGAAGAAACTAGTCAATCGAATACTATTAAAAAAAATATCATATGCAAATATTTTATTTTTATTTTATTATTTTGCATTTTTTTTTATTTTTAATCTATTTCGTACAAATTATTAAGATAATAATTAAGACCGGACACTTACTAACATTTCCGGCAGAACTTGCATGGCGGCTGTGCATGCACCGGGATATGGGCATATATTTGTACAAAATTTTTTTATTAATTTAAATAATATTTAAATAAAATTAATATCATAATTATAAAAATTAACGAAATGACGTGTCGTGAGTTTATACAATTCTTTTTAATTGATTTGATATCATAATTATAAAAATTAATGAAAAATCATATTTTAATTTATAATAATTATATTCAAATAAAGATCGTGTTATATTTGTAAAAATTAATAAGAGAAAATGTTGATATTTAAAATGAAGGGAAAAAAGGAAAAAATTGGGGGGGAGAGGATGAGACAACATATCACGGTTTTAATAGAACCATCCTTAGAAAATTTTACAGAACACCAAAATCCCAAATCTCTAAAACTCCTGAATCAACCAATTTTAACTATACAACTGGCTACATACATATATCTATATAAAATATAATAGCTCAGATATCCAACATCAATCCAATAACTCAAGTTGAAGATGTGTCATTCTATACCTATGTATTGATCCTTTATTTTGATGCCTCGCCAAAATCTCGAGTCGTAAAACTTACACAACCTTATTCTGTTGAGACTTGGGTTGCTCGTACTTATCCTTCGCGTCTTGAATGGACTTCTGAAGATCAGTGAACATAGAGACAGAACATTCAGCAAAGTTGTTCAACTTGCCAAGAAAACCCGCCAACCTTGTACGAAAGCCGTCAAATGCAGGTATCAGATCCTCAAAAACCTCATCTGTCTTTATGCTACGATCATCATCACCATCCATCCCATCAAGCAACGACACATTTCGAGATCGATTAGTGGCCTTTCCTTGGTTTTTCTCTTGACGGGGCAAAAAGTGAGCCACTTCTGCTGCCAAATCTTTGATAGAATCAACGACTCCTTTACACGGTAACCTATCGATCATCTCCAACCATGAATCACAGATCATGTATATAGGTGGACCGCACTCTTTAATGGGAAGAGGTCTCATTCTTTTGTTTCTCTTGGTAGTATTCTGTGGGAGAGAAACACACTTGAATAGCCACTTATTTATGGCTTCAACATAAATTTTCTGAGCGCCAATCCATTTTGTGAAGTTGGACGATAAAGTGTTGAGTTCATTTGCGAGATGGATACTAATCTGTCTCAGTGAATCAGATTGTATATTGATCTTCATGCTTCCGGGGGCAATCGAGATCGATATAATGTGAAACTGAAGTCTGTGACAATCCATCATCATTTCCCACATTCTTCTTAATCTGTGATCAGGGACAAGTGTAAGAAATAACTCTTTTCTAAGCATATCGGAGGTGATGCAATAATATTTTCTACGTTTCAACATTGCAAGGCTAGAGATGGGAAATATAAACTTGAAGTTAACACTGAAGGCATCATGTTCTGTTCAAAACATATTGCTTAGGGGGCAGGCTAGTAAAATCAATCAAAGGGCGCCGAAAGTTATCATATGTAAATCCAAGGATATGTAGGAAAGCCTTTTTCGTGTGGGATTATTTGTAATTTTTTAAAAAAGCAATTGCGTCAGCCCTTAGGAACTGGACCTGCCGCCATCTTGATCATCAGTCTGTTACTCCAATATGTAATATGCATCAAATGTCCTAATAAATTATGGTGAGTGATTGTATGTATTTGATAGCTGAAACCAGAAACAGATCCATACCCTTCAATTAACTCCTCGAGTTGAGGCTGAAGCTCCTTATCTCTAATTTCTTCGATTTTCTTTGAGATCGAGTCAATTCTATGAATAGAAACTCTAATTCTCGAATGCAGATCTTTAACTATCGCACGTGTTTTGTCAGTATTCAGTCCTTGTGATTCTTTCTGTCGGAGAAGCTTACACTTCATATCAAAATTACTTCTAAGCACTTGACAAGCCTGAAACAAGGGGAATGATATTATTTGATCCCCACATAATCATGTTTTGTAAGAAAATGTAAACTTTTGAGCATACCTTCACTTCATCGTAAAGCTTCTTCTCCCATGCATAGAGCCTATCCAAAGTTGAGGCATGACTTCCAGAGACCATACAGAAGTCTTCAAAGAGATTTTTACTCACATCATTGATATCCTCAATGGATTTTCCACCAAGAAGATTCCGAGATGAAGCAGATCGAGATGATGATGTCCGATGCCACGTTAAGTACTTGACAGAATTTTGAGGAGGCTCTAGATAAGTAATTAAACACCGAATGAGCAATCCGATTATTGAATGAAGATAACTTGAGTTAAAATTGCATGATAGGAAGTCTTTAAAACATGAAGAAAAGTGCATCTATATCAAGATTAATTCCCGATCAAGATCTGTCAATCTCTTTCCAATTAGGTTATACTGATCACCTCATTGTATGGGTGAAAATATCTCCCTTTTTTTTTAATATAAGAATTCACAATCAAATCATATTAAAGGTATATCAGAATCTTAATGGTATGACATATGATTCCAAAATATATTATTCAATTCCAACAATATCTATGCAATTCAGACATACAAGTGCATGCACTTTGCCACAATAATAAACATACTTAAGGAAAGAAATACAAATTCCCCATGCAAAAACCAGAAACATATCTTTGTTTTATTTTCAATCTGATAAAAGTAAAATATATGAATTCAATACATGCAATTGAACACCTGGCCGATGATTATTATTAGACAAACATGTGATAACTATGTCATACTTTACAGCTGCACACAGTGTCATTTCTGAGTCTTTTGGAGAATGTTTGAGATATTCAAAAATAAAAAGTGGAAGGGAAGAACAATAACGTGTCCCCTAGTGTTGATCAAAACGGTATCATCATAGACTATCTATCTATCTCATCAATCACAGACTCTTTCCAATGAACCAAAAACCGTTGGTCAATTGATAAACCATGAAGGTAAGTGAAAGTGCTGCTTTCAAAGACAGTCACTGCTAAGATCCATAATGTCAGGGCACCGGAAAAATAGCTCCACAGAAATATAGTGGGGCAGACCTACCTTGTTGAATCTCACTTGGATCATCTCCACAAGAGAAACAAGACTTCAGTAGAGATGAGGCAACTGATCCACCTGCCAAAAGAAGAATTCTTTATTGAATATCACCAATTTACAAGAAATTGGAATTTATATTGATGAAAGAAAACTTATAACAAGGAAAATGAAAAAATTAAAGCATGGATAATTTCTAGAATTGTAGTTGAATAAGGTCTTCAATGGACATTTTCATAAGGTTTTTAATATATTTAGTGCATAGTTAATGACGAAATGAAATGCCACTCAAAGATGTGATTTTTTTCCGTACCATACTTCATTGATGACTGAAAGTATCTATCATACATAAAATTTAATGAGAAAGGGAAAGAATAAAAACACTCCGGCATGCGCATATGAATACACATGAACCCTTGGTGCAATTGTGCGTGTACATACAAGAGAGAAACTGAGAAAGGTACTTACTTTCTTTCCCAGGGAAAACCGGACGGAAATGAAATTTATTTGCTTCAAGCATCCGAGGAACTTCTTTACCAGATTCATATGCTTTAACAAAAAGATGTTCAATCTCTTGCATGCTAGAATAGAAGTCCTTAGGTGCAACCTTATCTTCAACTTCGCTTTCTGTAATTGGATTTATCTTCGCATCATTCAGATGCATAAATCTTGAAGATGTGTCTCTTAATGGTGATAGATCAGGAGAGTTATTTTTCTTCCCGTTGATAAACTTGGTCTCTGATGCTACGCGTTCTGACTTTATAGATGGATCTTCATTGAAGACAAATTCTTTGCCTTTGATCATATTTTCAAAACCCGGAGACTTGGTTTCTGATGACTTCATAGATGAATCTTCATTGACAGCAGATTCTTTGGCTTCTGTCACATTTTCAAAACTTGGAGGCTTGGTTTTAGATACTCTATTTTCTTGAGGTGCCGCGGATAACTCATCATTGGAATCATTTTTTGTTGCTACATTAACATTTTCAAAACTCCGAACAAGTGTAGCTAAGGAGGGCTCGTCAAATTCGTCTTCAGAGTCATGAGATTCGTCTATCCCATGTGAGGATAACTTCTCTTCCACATCTTCAAGATCCGGAATGCCCTCCTCTGCCCTGAGATGTTCAATCTCATCAGAGTGTTCAGACCCGTGATCAAATCCGTTTCTCTCTTGTGAAGGAAAATGATCATCAATCGGATTAAAAAGGCCAAAATAATCCCAAGGTGGAGTTTCTGATGGGATGGAAGGGGTTTCAAAGGATGATGCTTCGGGTACTTCTGTTGAACGAGGAGTGGTGCTTGGAGGAGTGGTTGGGATAACCGATACCGCAACATGCACAGGAGGCTTCTCCTCAACTTTCTTGGAAAACATGCTTATAAATTTCATATGATGTGAGTTATACTTCAACACTTGGGATGATGGAGATGGAGAGACATTCACAGTGGCATCCTCATATTGTGATCGGGATGGAGAGGACAAAGATAATTGAGACACAGATTTCTCGGTGAAAGCACGTGGCTCGGTAGTTACATTTCTTGAAGGGAAGGCAAAAGATTCAACTCGAGCATCAATTTCTGCAAATCTCCTTAAAGCAGCTCCTATGATTTTCAGTTCCTCTATATAAGCAATATGAGCTGCTGCTACAGAACACCTACCGTTAAGTGCTTGTTTGATAAATTTCTTTCGCGCACGACAAAGCTGCAATCCTTTGTCTTCTTCCAATCTAGAGTTTGAGGCTCCCATTTGCTCTTACTTGGCGATGCCCCTTTAATTCCAAATTAATATGCAGGCATATGACATCTGCTAAATACATCCTGGATCACACAAATATCAAACAAGTTATGCGAATGCATAAACTAAGGACCATTAAAATGTTGATGATTAAAATTGGTTAGTTAATTTAATTACAGAGAACCTATACTTCCATCAAATCTCGTTTGAACAGGACATCAGTTTAACAGAATAGAAGCAACTCGGGATCTGTTTTAAAACAAAACAATTGCGATTCCCAAACATAAGGCTTTCATCATTTAATTTTCACCCAAGATAGTCAAGAATGAAGGATCCATAAAAAATACGCAATATTAACCTCGTGTATGAAAGGAAAGGCTATTCAATATTAATGATAAACCACAGATTAACAAAATAACAAATGGAATAAATTCTGTAGTTAGTAATAAGTAATCTTACGAACACATTCAACAAAATGCCCAAATCATTTACAGACCCGAATTTCCAGGTTATGCGTTAATTTTAAATCTCATATTCATTACCAACATACATGGCTTACAATCACCACAACACACAGGATATATTCAGCATCTTTAGTTTTTGAAAGCTTTTGAAATTAAGTGAGCCACTGTATAAAACAAATTTCTAGCATTAACAAAGAAGGATACAAAACTCGCGTTCAATTCCTTAGAGCAAAACAACTCATGATCAATCATTATGAACCCACTAAGCAACCAATCAAAGGAAATGAAAATCACAAGGCTGTGCTTTAGAAGTAGAAACCCATTAAAAACACACTTAATTGCAGACATTCAAAAGCCAAATCAGTCAAAAAAAAAATCTAATTCAAGTTCGAAATCTATCCAACAACAACCAGATAACTCAATAATTCAATCCCAAGAAACCAAAAGCAAAGAAATCACAACTTCCACAGAAAATTCAATCAAGATTCAGAAACCGGTAGCAAATCAAACGAAGGGGTCAAACGAATTCAGGGCCACTCTGTTTCAAGTCAATCTCTTTCTTATCGTGAAAGAAAAATTACCAAATTCTAAAATCAGCTGGCGGAGATATTCCTTTGGAACCAAAATCCCTTGATTTCCGTGCAGAACACAATGGATGGCTTCCCCAAACAAACGAATAAACCCAGATAGAAAAAGGGAAATTGAAACCTTTTTAACAGGATTACGCTTGTGTGTGTAACAGTGTATCAGTCAGATAAAAAGGGCGGTGGGGCATGTACTAAGTTTGCATGCAAGAGAAAAAGAAAAGAAAGAAGGTGAAAAGCCGACATAGACAGGCAATTGCCCGAATATGGTAGCGATGCCTGTGGGCCATCGCTGACTCAGCAAAGGCAATAGCATTAAAAAAAAACAATAAATCTTGAATTGCTCAGTAGAAAGGTCTCCGATCGCACAGTTCTTGAATTTTACACTGCCTTTTTTGGGAATATAGGATGGAATCACACGGAATAAAGGGGAAAAAGGCGTGAGATTTACGCGGTGGAAATGGGTTGTTTGATTCATTCGACTTGCGTATCTTCTTCTTCTTTCTCTTACTCAGCGGCAAGTAAATGAGCTGTCGACACAAAATTTTGATCTAAAATCAAAGGGCTTAAAATATTCGGAAAGCCACTTGTTTTCAAATTAGTAATTGTTTTGGATCTCGAAACAATGAATAGGTCTCTTGTGAGACGGTCTTACGAATTTTTATCTGTGAGACGGGTCAACCCTACTGATATTCACAATAAAAAATAATATTTTTTCATGGATGACACAAATAAAAGATGTGTCTCACAAAATACGACCCGTAAGATCGTCTAACACAAATTTTTGTCCGAAACAATTGAGGTTCGAATATAAGATCTTATCTCAATTTTAATATCTTCATATTATAAATTATCATAAATTTGAGATATTGATTTCAAAATGATTATAAGATATAAACGTGTAATATTTCTAGTTACTTAAAAATTATATACCATGGTAATTTTTTTAAAAAAAGAAATTAATATAGTATGTGATATTAACTTGAAATTACATAAAAGCACAAAAGACTTTCGAAAGGTCACTAGTTGATATAACATGGGTTATTTGCACAATCAACTTTGTGCAAAAAGTTTCTTTTATAAAATGATATATGTTAAGTTATTATCACAAATTGTGTATCGTAAGTTTAGTCCGAAATTGATATGGTGAAATTACTGAAATATCCATTCATTTCGATTATTTGAACTTCAACTTCACATTTGGAATTCCATTTTAAAAAAAAAAAAAAAAAACCGACATCTTCGAGAAACTGGTGCATATTTTCCTCATATACACTATTACATTTAGGCTCAAATGTTTCGTGTATGTCCCATTTTGGTCCAGGTGTCAAAAAGATTAATCGACTTATGAATGGCTTGCACTTGTGTACGTCTAATTAAATAAACTATAAATGACTCAAATCAATAGTGTCAAACGAGTTGTGTTACGTGGTTTTAGTCGATAAAAGTCGTAAATAATACAGTCTTGACCTTTTTATGGAATATATTATTGAATGAAAAACTAGCTTCTACTTGTTAACAAATTATATATACATCAATACCTTCCAAAAAAAATTATATATACATCAACACAAAATTTTAAAACTATAATATTTCATCGAATGCTTCAAATTTAACTAGGAATATCTTTTCATATATTTTTCCTAACCATCAACTCCTACTTTATATCACAAAATCTTCATCCTTTAAATATATTATCAATCAAACAATGACATTAGATATGAAATGAGGATAATATATAATACTCTCATCATCTATAATCAAAATAATTCATGGACAACATTAATAGTAATATTTTTGGCATGAATCGGGTTGGATTCGATATCCATCTTTTATAAGAGTTTTGTGTTCAATTAATATGAATTTCCAAACAGGTCCTAACGCATATAACGAATGCAACACATGGAAAAACTGTAGTTCTTTAAATTTTTTTCCATCAATAATATACAAAAAAATCACATAACCATCTAGTAAATGGGCATAGACAAAAACAAAATTTCATAAGTCTGGATTTTCGCCGAAGTACAGACATGACGCCAAACATTACTAAGGTAACAACCACATAGAACGATAAGTTTTCTATGCAAATGCTCACCAGATGAACTCACATCTCCATCGTGATCATGAAAAAAATAAAGGTGAAGAATCCAACCAAACATAGAACCGAACCCTCCAGAAGCACGTCATACCGTTCCGCCCAGTGAGCCTGAGCCGACTTGCACCATAGAATGAGAGGGCTACTAGCGAGGTCATTAATGTGATCGTGTACGTTGCCAAGGAAATGAGCAGATATGCGTAACTTAATATTATAATGCTTGCAACGAAGATCAAAAGCTAAAAAGAAGAATTCAGGTTCAAAACATTAATGGCATAATCATCTCCTGACGTGGATAAAATCGTTTATCATATGCAAGTCGTGTCACATAGCCGCAGAGCGAATCCAAAAATTTAAGGGAGAAGGACGAGAAGGGGCAAGGGGGGAGACTCAATGATAGTGCAAAACTTGAAATTTATTAAAAAAACAAGTAAAAAAATTAATTTTGTTATTATGTGTGTGGGAGTGGTGTGCGCTTGTGTCAGTGTTAAATTCAGTTATCACAATGAAACACAGGTTTGCAATCAACAAGGTTAAAATGATACCTGAAGAATAGAACTATGATAGCAAACACCAGCAGTGAAGATGCGTTTCCAATGGCAAGAAACATCGGAAGGGTACGTGGTTGCACAAGGAGACGATGCTGGAATAAGATCAAGACCAGCTACGGCCATTTTTTTCCATGGGTTTGTTGTGGGAATGACTTTCAAATAGAAACAATATGACAATAACTAGAACCCCAGGAAAATGAGCAAAAAGGATACGAGCTTGTGCACTGTTTCTTCTCCAGCAATAGTGTTCGTTATGGTGATTGCCGTTACGCCGAGTAGTGATGCGGATAAGACATGCAATGCCGCTCCAAAAGCAGCTGCATTAGCAAATTATTATCACCAAACTCTATGCACAGGAGTAACATTTTGTGCATATTGTTAACATACAATACCATCATACATATGACAATTTGTGGCCTCTATTTCAAGAAAATAATTTAAAGCCTTGAGAAATACATGATGCCAATCCCAGGAAATTACTGAATCAATCATGTCTCATCACTTTCCCAGATACCATTTATTCATTTATATATGACAATTTGTTGCGTCAACTCTTCAGCAAAATGATTTAATTGCCATGGAATTTCTGCACAAAAAATAACTAATAGCACAAGTTTGATAATCAGGGGTGGGTACTATCATTCAAACTACAATAGCTTTGACGTAATGGTAGCATGAACAGTATTATTCTCTCGGAAGTCCTGAAACTAGAAGGTCCAGCGGCTAGACTTGGGGGCTGGATTCACATCCAAAATCAAAGCACACATTACTTATTCAGCAACCCCAGCCCAAATCAACTTGTCTCGTCCAAACACAACCTCAAAGTATTTGCATTTGCTCTAAAATTCATCAAGGCGTAGTCGCTCTCGGCCAATTCCTACTACGTACACTGATTACAGTCGATTTACGTTTACCCTTTAGTACAGAAAAAATAATAACAAAAACAATTACATCTAAATCAGGCAAAAACAACAAACCCTAGAACAACAAGAAATCACAAAACCCACTATACAGATCAAAAAACTGATACAGAACAAAACATCACTTACTAATAAAGAGAGTACGAGAAAAAAGTCAATTTCTGAACGCGTACAACAATGGAGAACGGCAGCCAGTATGTCGGTATGAAAGAATGCAGCAACGAACCTGTAGCTATGCCTCCTATCTTTGACAAATCCTCTGGAGTGACGCTGAATTTCCCGTCCTCCATAACTCCTCTGATCGCAGAAGAAGACAAAAACTAACCAAAATTAGAGCTTCAAAACAACAGGCTTTTCATCGTGATTCCACGGATTTTAGCATAGATTAGATTCAGGATCAAATATTTGAGCCAAATCCAAATTTTCACACTTTAGAAAGCGTAAGCTTCAGCCAACAGTACGGACTTTTCACGTCTTTGCAAGATTTTCAGTTCAGTTCACATTTTTCCCATTTTTCAAATATTTCATTTATTATTTTTCGAATATTGCGAATTTAATTCTTAAATTGTCCAACTCATTGTTACAGTCCTCTAATTTATCATATTTTGGTCTGATTATATAATTTTGTTTTTTTACTTTAGTCGTTTCGGTAAAGAACAGACATAATATTAAATATATCGATATTTTTTCAATATCATATCAATATTTTAAATTATATATCAATTTTTCAACAGAATAAAACTAAAAACAAACTTGAGAAAGTAATATTTGACTTTAATGAGGAAAATAACAATAAAGTAAAACATGATAATTTATCGAACGAATTAGGCAATTTTCCCGATTTGTTATGTACACATATCACGTATGATGGTCATCGTTGGTCATTTGTATATAGGAATATGTGTATGTATACTAGGGTTGTTAAATACAGCGTGTTTGGTTCAATAGAATGTAATTTGAAATTTGATTTGATGAGTAAAAAAATTATTATTTGATATTAAAAAAATGATTTTCTTATTTTTTAATGTTTTTATTAATAATATTTATATAAAATATATCGTTTAGAACGGAAAAATTTTTTGAACATGAAAAATATTTTATTAAATAGCTTTTAAAAAAATTAAGATATAAAGTTTATCAAGAGGAAATTCAAATAAATTTACCAAATTTTGATAGACTAGACTTATAGTATAAGTTTTTCAATATATATTACATTATATAAATATGTGAATTAATAGTGTTTTATGAAATTTGAAAAAGGTTTTATAAATTTATTAGTGCAAATAATTTTATTAAATTTTTATAAATGGAATCATGGACCCATATCGATTTTATAAATATTTCATTTAATTATAGGAAATCTCGTCAAAAGATTAGAATGTTGGAAAAAAATCATAAACAATAGAATCCATCATATTAAATCATAAATAATTTGACTGAAAACTTGAGTGAGAACGTACCTGAAGTCATAATTCTGAATTCTTTATAATGTGTTTTGATATTCAAGATCTACACACGCATTTCTTTAGGAGAATCTTTAGTTTTATATTCTTAACTATTTTTTTAATGAAAGAGAAAATAAGAAACGTGATTCCAAACGAATAACCCGAAATATTACTTAATCATTTTATTTTGAATTTAACTTATTAAACAACACATAATTATTCATATATAAACTTATTTAAATAAAACCGATTGACTAAGTCGGTGATGAATTATTGTACGAGTAGTCAAACATCCCCTCGTATTCAACTAGGGATGGCAACTTTCCCCACGGGTTTGAGGCCCGTGGGGAAAACCCGAAACGGGGATGGGGATCCCCGATTTTTTCGGGTTCGGAGATTTTTTAAATCTCCGATGTAGTGGGGGACGGGTATGAGATTACTATCCCCATCCTCGAACCCGTCTCGAAAATAATATCAATAATAAAATAATAAAATTATTATTAGTGTTAATAATATAATAATATTATTATTTTTTAAAATATTATTATTATTATTATTAATATTGATATTAAAATTAATATTATCTCTAATAATAATAGATAATAATAAGTTTTGGTTTGAGAAAATCTCCGAATCCGTCATCGTCTTGCCATATTAATATTTTTGAAACGGGGATGGGGGTAGGGAAGAGATGTTGATCCCCCGACCCGAACCCGAAAAAACGGGGATGGGGTGGGTACGGGGGTGAGGATGGAATTCGGGAATGGAGATGAGAATGGCAAACCCATTCCCGCCTCGGCCCAGTCCCATTGCCATCCCTATATTCAACCACCGCGCTGGATTAAAATTGTTTTGGATTTGTTTTCAAGCAACACAACCTGAAACAAACAACCATGCCCGGTTCAATTCATTCTGAACCGGTTTCGTTCACCGGTTCAATGATTATATATTTTAATTTTTATCGCCCGTATTTCATGTGTGTAAGCAAAGATGTGTCAAATTGGTGTAGCTGGAAAACCATTATATACATCTACCAGCACTTGTCGTTGAGGATATTAAAGGCGGCGATTGGTGAGAAAATAAAGGCCGTGTAATTAATGAATTTTGAAAATATCTTATTCATTTTATAGTTTGGACATAATATTTAATATATATCATCAAAACAGAAAGACAGCATATATCGCAGACATGTTGCATTTATTTGGCCATCGAATTTTTTTTTTTAAATATCCTTCCATCTGTAATAATAAATGCCTTGATAACTTTAGACATCTTTTTTTCCTTGAAACTTGTGAACGACTGGAGTGGTATCCTCACATGCGTTCTTCAGATTTTCATTTTCGTATAATTATTAATATTTAAAAGTTTATAAAATTAAATTTATTTTGTGGATAGAGTATTTAAAGTTTTTATTTTATATGAAAATATGAGTATTTACAAAGAAAAAAACACGTGTAATTTTTTTTAACATGTCACGGAGAAATTAGAATTACTTTCCCACTTGTCCATGAGATATAAACTACATAATTTTATTCAAATAATATAAGATAAAAGGGCAAATTATTCTTTTGCTCAAACTGCAAGTAATATTGATAGGAGGTTTACATACAAAGATATTTATTTATTTTTAAAAAAAAACACCGAATTCATTGTTAAAATATGGTCACAAATTTGCATGTGTGAAAGAAGGAAAAACGTCTCAAATACGAATACGTCTCAGTAGTAAACCAACACATGTGGTTTGGCAGTGGACCGCGCGACAAAATTATTGTCTAGACAAAGGTTAGCTAAAAGTCGTTGCTCATGTTCGATCAAGGATCGCATACACAAGTATTTTGTGTTTTAACATTTAAATAGACTTATCTTTATCGTGACAAATATCATAATGTGAAGTATATATTGTTGTATAATTGTATTTGATAATGTCTAGATAGATTGAGTGGATAATCTACCGATTAGAAATGTGCAATTTTCTGGTGAATATTTTGACTTAATGAGATGAGCTCGGATGGCTTGACCTGATGGTATGAGCCCGAGTCAGACGATCTCTACACACGATCAATAAGAAAATGTCAGTGAAGAGCCGGATGTGTTTCCGACATGGTCACTCTAACGCTCAAGTCAATGCAAGTTTCACTAAGTAGATAGATAATTTATTGCATGCAGTATAATGCAATATCTCGTGTCTCAAATGAAGAAGCAAACCTGAGTATTTATAAGAGAGAATATGACCTCGATTATGGTGCATGAACACTGTTCTTGGCTAGACATCTGCCCACACCCTGTCCTCTGATAATTGTCAATGCCTTGTCATTTGCCCGTAGGCATGACAACTCAATTGTTTTGGGCTTGTCATGATCACTGATTGTCATGACAATTAAGTGAGATGAACCCCAGTTGATGAAGACGAACCTTGGTCGGGTGATTTGAACTCTTTCTAACTTTTACCCCACTCTACTCAGTTATTCGGGAGCAATTTGGAATCTAGATCAGAAAACTTTTTCTTTCTTGCTCGAGTCCAAGAATGATCCATTCGTTCCGAGAGGGTCCAAAGGCTTCAGTATTATTTCAAAGATTCGAGTTTTACAGTTATAATTTTTGTGTGTCAATTCTAAATTAAATGGTGAATTTTAATTTTTTAAGAAAAATAAATAAATATATACTTTTAAAAAAACATTCAATTTTATTGTACCGTCTATCTTCATATGATTATTGCACACGTTAACGTTTCAAATCATGGCAAGCTTATACCACTATAAGCAATTAATTAAACATAACTAACTTCAGATTCTTGTAAACGTTTTTGGAAAACCCCAGTGAAAAAAAAAAGAAGAGCAAATTATATTTGTGATCGTGTGAAAAAGCCAAAAAGCATAAAATCCTTTATATAAAATTAATATAAAACCGATCATTCCTTGAAATCCTATGTGAGTTCATTTGAACACGCGTTTGACTGCAATTTTTGTATGTTATTTGAATTTTAATATTCTTTTTTATTTAAAAATAAAATATAGATCAGGTATACTTATAATTTATCTTAAAAAATATAAAGTATTAAAAAACTTTAAATATTTTCATTTCAATTATATAAGTTTTTTTCCACACAAAATAAAAAATTCATTGAAAATATAATCATACAAATAACTTTTTTTTTTTCATTTTATCTTTATTTAACAAGTGCTTATTTTTATTAAAAAAACAAATATTTAAGTAAATGATTGGTTATCTTTCCAATATCAAAACCCTGAATTAAATACAAATATATTAGAAAAAAATAAAAAAAAGGACTAAATTAGATAGATACATATATATTTGACAAAAACTTGTATGAGACGATCTCACGGGTCGTATTTTGTGAGACGGATCTCTTATTTGGGTCATTCATGAAAAAATATTACTTTTTATGCTAAGAGTATTATTTTTTATTGTGAATATCGGTAGGATTGACCCGTCTCACAGATAAAATTTCGTAAGATCGTCTCACAACAGACTTAATTATATATTTGGGACAAATAAAAAAGAGATGATTCTTATATAAACATATAAAAATCCCCCTTTTTCCGTAATAGCTGATGCGAACTGCCTAAAAACTTGAGATTCAGTCCCTTATTAAGACAAACTGGTCCTCGTACAAAAAAACTAGCAAGCACTTAAATCAAAACTACACCTCGCACTTCCACAGAAGGACGCACCCTCACCAAATCACAGCAATGGCGAAGCCCAAAACCACCGCCCCCATCACCGGCACAGGCTATGTACTCCTCTTCGCCGCCGTGTTCACAGTGGCAGCCTCCATATCACCTGCGTCCTCACCGATTCCATCAATATCAGTGCCGCCATCGTCTGCAAATGCTCCGGAACCATTCTCGACGGCCCCTCCTCCAGGCCCAGATTGCTTCGCGTACCTTCTAAAACTGTCCGATTGCCTGACTTACGTGGAGAAAGGAAGCAATTTGACGAAACCGGACAAAGGGTGCTGCAAGGAGCTGTCGGATTTAGTGGCCACGCAGCCGATTTGCCTGTGCGAACTGCTCGGAAACCCTGATAAAGTTGGAATCCCGGTGGATATCAAGAAGGCTCTCACGCTTCCTTCTGTCTGCAAAGTCTCGACTCCTCCGGTTAGCTTGTGTTCGGGTAAGTAATTTATTCATATTAATTCTCATTTTCGTAAGAGTAACACAGCTCGCTTCAGAACAATACTACTCCACATTTTAAAGTTTCATTTTGTTCGATCCCCTGCCACCGCCATCTCCGGCAATCAACAGGACTTGACCAAATGTGGTTTATAACCAAAAAATTGAATAATTTTGTATCAATTTTGCGAGAACAAATTATATGAAGTATGTTTTAGTCTTAACAAACATATCTTTACTATTTATGTTTAGTATTTGATCTTCAATAATGAGATCTCTATACTAATTACTTTGTAGATAATTTTCTTCAATATTAAAAAAGTTTCATTTATTGTCTTATTTATTTTTCATAATTTTATTTTTACATGGATATTTGTTATTCAACTGTATAAATTTATTTCATGATTTATACGTATATTTTCCATCAGTTTTTGAGTGCATTAATTTCCGCAAACAGATCACGTGAATTCTTTATGATTGCCAACTGTCCGTATTTACTGTTACTATATGAGTATCCAATAGTTGTAGGGTCTGCACGGTCCGAAACGGTCCGGTTTATTAAATCTCAGTTCGGTTTAACTTTTTGGTTTTTATTTTTTAATACTTAACCCGAAAACCAGATACATATTTTTTATTACTACATTGGGGTTGGGTAGGTTATTTATTTATTTTTACTTGTGTCGGATGATTTAGAAAATTCAATTAAAATATAGAGATATGAGATGAAAAAAAAACGAGGTTTACGGTTGTTATGACATTATTTAAGTATATTATCTTATAATTCACATTTATTCTTATATTTGAAGTTTATTTATTTTTTTCAATGTAAATCTCATTGACGAGGATGTATGTGGATCATTGGATATATCATTAAAATAATATTATAAAATTAACATCTCATTAATTGTGTTTCTAATGCATATTATTAATACGAAAAAAATAAGTTTTAAGAAAATCGTGCCAACTGAAGCCTCGGTTTGTCAACTGGGTGAGGCTACACCCGGTGGAGTATAGTCTTTGGATCGGTGGGTCTCATATATGTGGGGTTCACTCCGATCCAAAGGCTGTGCTGCACCTGCAGATATAAGGAACACAATGGCCTCACCCATGTGAACATGGTGTTCTTGATTTGTCAATATTTTTTTTATCAATATAATATGTGTTAGTAGTCCAGTTAAATAAAATTTCTGGGAGTTGTATATGTAGATTTGGACAATCTTCTCCTCTTGAGCTAGTTTTTGAGGTTGAGTTAGGTCCAAATTTTAATCTTAACATGATATCCGAGCTCAAGTTCCACTGTTATGTGTTGGGTCACACGGCTCCCGATGTTCGTTCCTTGTGCACTGTTATGTGTTGGGCCACCTGTTCTGCGAATAGTTGAGTCATTTGTAAACTTCACATTTCAGATGTAACTTCACTATGTTCATTCTTGAGCGTGTAACTAGTTTTTTAGGTTGAGTTATGTCCAAGTTCCAAACAAAATTACTTACCAAAAAATGTTTTGGTTGACGGTTTTGTTTCGATGATGCAGCCATTGGAGTGCCCGTAGCAGAACTTGCACCAAGTGTATCCCCTTCTCCTTCAGCAGGTAACGTATTTTATTTTCCAACAATATTCAATAAAATAAATTTAAAAGTAATTATTGTAATTTTCTTTGATCAGGTGGACCAGGTGCAGCAGGCCCGTCTACTGGAGGTGAGGCTGTCGGAAGTCCTGGCAATTTTGCCTCCAAATCTGAACAAAACATCCTCATCGGACTAGGAGCCCTTTTACTCGCATACTTCATTTGATTACACTTAGTATTATTTTAATCATCAGTGATTGATTTCTTGATTTTATCATTTATATGTAATGTACTTAGATACTCCGTGTCTCCCGCTGCTACGTCGATCGTTTGATACGCGAACTTGATTTCGAACCTGAGTTTCACATTGGATATGATTGTATTTTCCTATCTTTTAGTATTATTTGCAGTGAAGTCCAAGTTTTAATATAATGGTATCCGGCATTATCCAATTAACTCAGAGCTTTTGATACTTTGGCGGTACCGGAGCAGCAAGTTTTTTTATTTTTTATTTTTTTATATCATTACAAGGGATTTGGTGGGTATCGAATTCGAGACAGTCCCGGGCAGCACGATTTCATCAGTCAAGAGGTGCATCTTTCTGGGTCATCATTCCCGAAAGATCACTATGTTGATGCTATAACAAGTACGCAAATTAATATAACTCCATGTGAGAGGACCACCATGGTTGTTTTGAGTAACTTGTGACATTCTTGTATTTAGCTATTTTGGTTTGTATGGTAGATATCCCACCATAGGTTTCAATTTCAAAATATGGTCTCCTTATTTTCTTATTTCTAATATTTTTCAATTATTGTCAATCATCATTATTTTTATTAATGTTAATAGATCAAAATCATGGTAAAATATATTCTCAATTTTAAAATTGTTCTACGATAAAAACAATGTGTAATGCTTAAGGATTCCTTGGTCTGATGCCAAGAATTGCGACTGATATCCTCACATTTGGAAGAGATTTTGGGTTTGAGTCGAGTTAATGTGTATTTTATTAGTATGTTTAGTTGTAACAGTCTATTTGATGGTATTGAAATGAAATATGCCTTCATTTGGGGTAGAGGGTGTTTTCTAGTTTGTTAGTGAAGATTCGACTTTTGATTTAAATATTAGAGATTTCATGAGCAGAAATGGTGAGATGGAGACTCGTTTCATCTGGGATTTTGGTATAAGGATTACATAGTTATCAATTCAAAAGTTCTTCAATTTGTGGAAGGCAAAAAATGTTGGAATCTCACCTAATTCTTTATGTGGATGAAATGTGAATGTTCCAGCAGGGGCTCCACCGACCTCGTACCAGTAATTATTGAAATTTTATATACAATGTTCTTCATTAGTTTCTCTCATTCTTTTTTCTTTTTGCCTCCCCTAATTCATGGAGAACTATCTCTCAACACTTGACCAAAATCATGGTCCGTCCCATCTGAGAAGTCCAATCTTGAAAATATTAATTCACTTGGCTATCTATTGGGCTGCATATGCGCGGGAGGAAAAAAACAAGCTTCTGTTCTTGTTTAACATAATCTGAAGTGCTGCTTGGCGTTCGAGATATTGACAGGTGAGCGATTGATATGAGTTGCTACTTTGCCACATGAATTTAGTGTTCTTGAGCTTAAAAAGATGAACTTTTGTGGCCAAATAATTGTTTTATAATCTTGTAGTGGTGCCCTTGCAAAGATTCATGTAAGGTTTCTGTCAGAGCACATGGTTCTTGTTAGTTCTAGGGGCCGACGGAATCCTACCGCCTTATGGTAATTACAGGTTTACGAACAGTAACTGTGAATTTTTAAGCATTGGACAGTCATTAGCATACGAATTATTTATCAGCTTTTGGCTTGTACATAGCATTTGTTAGTTCACTAACATGGCAATAAATTCATCTCTGTCTCAGGCTAAATAGAATTTGGACGTCGCTACAGAATGCTTATGCTAATTTTAAGGTAATGCGAGAAAAGTTTTGAGGCCCATTGAATGTAAGAACAAAAAATTAGTCGTAGAAGAATCTGCCGCCTCCGTTTTGCAGGAGTCAGATATTGTTTTTTTGTTGGGATGTAACAGTAATTCTTTTGTTCTTTTTCATTCAGCTACATTCGTTCTGTTTTCTTGTTTTTTGCAGTTACACGTATGACGATGCCTTGTTGGGTTGCCTCTATCTCGTAAATTACTCGTTCATGTAGCCCAATATTTGATGGTCTAGCCGCACCGCTGGTAAAATTTTGGTTGTTTAGGGGATATTTTGTTGTTGGAGAGTCCTTGAGGCCAAAAACAAATGTCAGACGAGGAGAGAAATCTAATCGAGATAGTATAGGAGAATACCCCGATCAACATCAGCAAACTCATCCACTATGTTCATGCACCACATTGTGGAACTATAGCAACATTTTCTGGCACGACCTGGGACACTGTCAAGGGAAAAACGGTCTTGGAGCTGAGATATGAAGCATACGTCCCAATGTCAATACGCTGTATCAAATCTATTTGTACGTCAGCTAGATCATCGTGGAACTTGAGCTAAATCGCAGTGGCACACCATTTAGGCCCTGTCCCGGTTGGGGAAACGAGTGTATTTGTTGCAATCTCATGCATTCATCGAGCAGACGCCCTGGATGCGTGTAAATTCCTGATCGATGAGATCAAGGCATCAGTTCCTATATGGAAGAAGGAAGTTTATATCAATGGCGAGGTTTGGAAAGAAAACTGGAGTTTTTTGAGAGACGAGACGAGCTCCAGAAACCTACATTTGGTAAAGGGCAAATGGTGCCGAAAAAAAGATTCCGTCGATGAGGGACGCGGTAGAAGGGGGTGTTTGCAGCGGAAAGGTGAAGATTATTATGCTATGAAGTGTTGAGGATTGTATGAAACTTCTCCTTTAGCACCGAGTCCGGTGATTCTTTGATATCCCAAAGAATCATTACCCTGTTTTGTTGCTTGCTAAATCGTGCAAGGACTTAGGAGATTCCGAGTACCTTTGATCACCTATGGCGACAAAGCGGAATGTTTTTTTTTCTTTCTGTTGTACCAAATATCTTATTTCTTAATAAATCTCACATAGACTAATAAGTACATTTGTTTTTCTTAATTATTTTGCGCCACCACAACACCATAACCATATTTAATATTGTTTTGAAAAATTATTAAATATATCGTATGTTTTCTAATATTTAGAGCAAATAGGATATTATTATAAGGTGCACGGGCATGAGTAGTATTTTGTCTATTGATAAAACTCGTATACTCGGCTTAAAAAATATTTAATTTATATTTAAATTTATCGAATTTAAGTCGATCTTATAAATAAAAATTTGATTATATTATTAAAAACATATGAAAATTGAAGAAAAAAGAGATCGAAAGGTTGACGGATGCATATTTCCAAATCATTTCTCATCAAGAAATCGAGTGTTTTTTTGCAGAGAAGAATAGACCAAGAAACAATGGCGATGACCCTAAGTATAATCGACCACCAATTGCCCTACGATACCCACAACACCTACGAAGTTCTCTTCTACGACTATTCCATCCACACCACCGTGACCCACGATCCCGCCACCGTGTCCCGGTGGATCTCTGAAGTGGAGTCCATCCATCGCAGCAGGCTCCACCACCTCATCGTCGGACTCGACGTCGAGTGGCGTCCCTCCTACAGCCGATACAACAATAACCCAGTCGCCACCTTACAACTGTGCGTTGGCCGCCGTTGTCTCGTCTACCAACTCATTCACTCTCCGGGAGTCCCGTCCTCTCTCACCGGTTTTCTCTCGAATCCCAACTACACTTTCGTGGGGATCGGCATCAAAGCTGATTTGGAAAAGCTTGAGGAAGATTATGAGTTTGGGTACAGCGCTAATTCAGTGGATTTGAGGGATTTGGCGGCGAATGCCTACGGTAGAAGCGAATTGAGGAATTCTGGGGTTAAGACGTTGGCGGAAATCGTTCTGGAGAAGGAGGTGAAGAAGCCGAAGAGTGTGACTATGAGTAGGTGGGATAACCCGTGGCTGACTCCTGCTCAGGTACAGTATGCTTGTGTTGATGCATTTGTGTGCTTTGAAATAGGCAGGATCTTGAATGCTTCTGGTTGAAAATTGAAGGCGCTTAGTTCTTGGTTTTCATTTTCTGTGTGTGAAGAAAAAACATGAAATGTTGGGTTTTAACCAGAAGAAGAAGGGATTGTTCTTCCCAGAAGAAGGGATTGTTCTTCTGGGAATGTTTAAATTTCATTTGTTGTGTTGTTAATGATGACTTTTGGATTGTTGCAATTGCTTCTGGGTTCTGGAAATATGGTTCTTATTTTGGGTTTTTTTGACACAGATTAGGGTTCGAGGCATAATTAGATTTATAAATAATTTGACATTTGAGATGTGAAAGGGTAAATTTTGGTTAAAAAACAGTTTCCATCGAAATCAAAATAACAATTTAGAGACGTATGCTTGGAACTGACCCGATGAAAAAACTCTAGTTAATCTTAGTTTCTTCCTTGCTTGTGCACAATGTCCTGACCAAGTTTTCCAAATTTTCAGAATTTGGAAGTGATTGCCCAAGAAAAATAGGACATGGAACAATAGCAAAATTGGTTGACTTAGTTTTGATCTTGTTATCTAATCAGTCAAATTCTAGTTCTCATAAAATAATCTTGCTGCTTTTGTAGTTGGCGTTGGATACATTTCGACCAAAAAGAAAAAGAAAAGAAAATTGCAAATTACTGCGATAAGATTGAAATTTGACTAGATAGCGACTATCGATTTTGTAATTTGGCGCAAAACGTGCATACCCACCATCGAAGCACCCAAAACTTCTCAGATTCAACTATAGCTAAAATTGAGTGGCACCCAGAAACCTCTGCATAAACTATGTAATATATACAATGTGTTACATGTAAGCAAAAGACTTCGTTCTGTGCTGAGTCTAAGTTGTGAAAACAGCTTTCTCTGCCAAATACTAATGTCAAAGCCATTACCCAATAAAAATTTATATCAAATCAACTATTTGTCACAACAAGGATAAAAATATGGTGATTATACATAAACTTGGATAATATTTTTACCGCTGAAACGAAAAAAAAATGGCATCATTTAAGTAAATTATTTATTATATTTTAGATTTATATGTGATTATATATCAAATATCTTTATTTTCATATATTATTATTTTTATATCTGTGTCTTATTCAGTAAAATTTTATTAATTTAAAAAAATAATTGAATGTAGCCCATCTTGGGCCCTACTGTAGCATATATATTTTCACTAGAAATAATGCACGTGGGAAACATATGTTGAAATAATTAGAATTTGAAACAAAATTAGTTAACTTAACAAAAACAATGATAATAGTATTGTAAATTTTGAAAATTCATGTTAATTAACATATGTAACTAATTTGAAAAAAAAACATATTTTTTAATTTTAAAAAAAGATTTGGACTACTAAAATTTTTCTCATATCTTTTTTATCATATTGTTTTCTTTTGTTATTTGTCATTTTCTCTCAATAATGCATATATTTTATTATAATATTCAATTATTACAATCTTTTTTGACTATCAACGATATGCAATTTTTTATTTACAATGTTGTTTAATTATTATTCTCTTTCATGTAAATTGACAACAATTTCTACTGGATGCTTTTACTTTCCTAGTCACCTTTAATTTATTAGACACTTATACTTGATAACATATAAACTACACATTAATTTATTAGACTCTTATACTTGATAACATATAAACCTATCGAACCGAGTCAATTCGGAAATTCGATTTGGTTATTTCGGAAATTCGGTTTTCAAATAAAAAAAATCGGTTATATCGGTTAATTCGATCAGTTCGGTTACGGTTTTCAAAATTTTGAAATCGGTTAACCGATATAATAAATATTATTATTTAATAAGTTTTTATTATTTATCAATTTTAATATATATTTTTATTTTTAATTTTAAAATCAGCCCTAATTCTAAAGAAAAATTTGTGATGTATGTGATTTTATGTTTTTATGCATTTGTGTAGATTGTAGTGTTCAAAAAAATTACATATATAATTAAAATTAAATCACAACTTTTTTAAAACTAATCGGTTAATTCGGTCATCAACCGAATTAATTGATTTTAATTCGGTTCGATTTTCATCGGTTATGAAAATTAATTCGGTCGGTTCGGTTATTGCTAAATATTTCGGTTCGGTCCGGTTATGACTAATTCGGTTCGGTTCAGTCGATAACAGAACCGATCGAATGCTCACCTCTAATTATTATAACAATCTATCATCACATAAAAAGTACTCATGGATTGATTTAAATAAATATTGATTAAATGTTGTCATTTATTTGTAATTTATAATAATAATATTTTTGACAATAAATCATCTTTTTACTGACTCTTATGACACTTATTTTAATATTTCATATTAACTCATAAGTATAATTAGCACAATCAAATTATTAATGTCATATCGGTATTACTTCCAAGAAAATAATATATTTAGTTTTTCTAATTGTTTAAATATCTTAACGGGAACATTTGTGTATACTTATATTGAGAAAAATTCATTGCATTTATAAAGTTTGAACGGTAAATATAACTTTATATTATACATTTAATTTGGAAACTGAATTCATTGTATGACAAACACTTCTTCCATTTCTATTTTTTTGTGTAACCCAAAAGAGTTAATAGTTTTTCTCTTTTAGCTTCTCCAACTCACTGTAAAAAGTTATAAAAAAATTATATCTAGAAAAATATTTTTATTTATTGTTTTTTTGTCTATATATTTTGTTATATGTGAGCACATATTTTACTTCATTGTCTTAATTGTCATATATCTTTACCATATAATTTGTGTACATTGAAGATGAATAAGTTCATTTTGTAGTTTTTTATTACCTGGACTTAAGTTGATATATTAATATGTGATATACATAGATATAAGAATTTTCAAATTCCATTTATTCACAATGATTTTTCATAATTAAGACCAAATCAAAATAATAAAAATTAGGATTCATAATTATTTTAAATATGATATAAAAATAATACGTGGAAACTTTTTTTGACATTTTAGTTGCAAAATACAGTGATAAATGCATGTAGGTGCATTATTTCATTGTGGCAATTATAAGTTATAACTGTATTTAAATATCTTATTTCTCACTCAGGGATCAAAATTTGTTTATTTCTTATTTTGATTATCGACAAATCCAATATTTCTTTTAAATGTTTTTGTTAATAATATTTACATGAGTTTTATTGTATATTTATCCAATTTGAAAGGGATAAATTATAATTCAATATATAATAATATTTGAAAACTGTAGAATGCTTCTAAATTTAAAAACCGAGTAACATGTAAGGGAGCAATTCAAAACTAAAAGTTGATGCAACATGTTTCTTCTAGCTTTACAATCGAATAATATAGGATTGAGCGTTTGTCTCTTTACTAAAAGATATAACTGATGATAACTATGCAAGTCAAATATTTAAATCATAGAACAGCTCAAGCGCCTACCCATAGTAGACAATTATTGTACCAAACAATCTATCTCCTAATAATTGCACCAATTGCAATCAATGAAAATCAAAGTCGCGACCTTGGCTCTTATACCAATTGTAGGCTCAAGCGTTTATTGTTTTATCAAAACCTATAGATTATGGTAACAGTGCAAATCAAATATTTTAAATGGTACAATAGTTCAAGCACAACATTTCAATTACTCTATCCAACATGATCAATTATTGTACCCAACAATAAGTTTATGCACATAACCTTTTACTATATCATATAAATTTATAAGACATGTGAGTAGAATATATATTTGATATTCTAAATAAGTAGTAGAGAAAAAAAAATTAGTTTTCATTTATTTGAAAATTTATATTTTAAAATAAAAGAAAAATCAGAAAAATTGACAAAATTCCGAAACCCAAATTGAAAGTTGAATTAATACATTCATATTCATCATTAAATTTTACTATTTAATTTTAATAGATTTAACATGTTTATCCACTAAAAATATTGAAATTTTTTTTATAAAATTTAATAAAAAAATTCAAAGTACATCATTTTCTGATTCCGAATAACGATCACATTATTATTACGTTACAATGATAAATAAATTATTATTTTTAGTTTATCATCATAGTCTTTACTTCAATAAACACATTTTCGAATGTAGGATGTTAAATTAAATATTGACATTAGATAATTATAGTATTAATTCTAACATTCTTTTTTTATTCTTCTCAATACATTATTTTTTCTATCTTCAAATATATTAATCTATTTATTATTGTATACAAAGTATAATAATTATTTGGTTAATTGATCACATTTAAGATTAGATGTTTGGAAAAAATTTTAATATATCTTTAAAGACCAATAGATGATGAAAAATTAAGAAAATGTAGAACACTACAGTGCATAAACTTTCGCTTTGTACAGTGACAAAATATAAGGTGAGACCAAGTGAGAAACTTATATATATGAGTCTCATTCAACTTAGCCCATTATAACATTTTTATTAATCGACTTTGTCCTTCGTTTTTACTTCACTAACTTTGCAGTGTGACTCATTCAAGCATTAATTTTTTATTTTTTTAGTACATAGTGACCTCCACTCTCACCGACTTCAATCTTTAGAAGTCGGTATTAGTAATTTATAGGTAAAAGACAATTATTTAATTTTTATTTTCTGTCTTTTGATTAATTGTGTAATTTTTTATGTTCTACCTAATTCATTTTTAGAATTTTTATAATCACGATTAGAAGTGTTGCACACATACAATATAAAATTAATATATTTTAAAATGTTAATATTGAAGTGTCGAATAAATTTATTAAATCATTATTTAAGAACTTTTAGAAAAACAATATACATCATAATTCAGATTTAAAGATTAACATACAAATAAAGAATTGTGATGAATATCTTATAAAATAAATGATGTTAGCTCAAAAAGATTAAATATAATTATTGTAAATGAATTTTTCTTAATTAATTAGAAAATTTTCATCAAATGCGCTTAATTAATTAGAATGTTTTTAATATAATATGTCGATAAATGTTTTCATATGAGTTAGTGATTGAGTCCTTATGAACATTTAAAAAAAATGTGTCTTTAGTTATAGTGACGGTGTTTATAATTTAAAATATTAAATGAAACAAATTATCAAAATAAAAATTAATTAAGAAATTCAAGAACATGTGATTACTCAATTAGTTTAATTGACACGCTTTTTAGTTTGCTGATTTAATAGAAGTTAAATCCACAATCACTGAGTTTGACAAGAATTCTTGTAGAATAAAATACAATTATAATACATTACTTGATTGTATATGTAATAAATTTTTTATATTTCATTCGATTTATTTCATTTATAAGGTTGAAATTTTATATATTATGATCTAAGATTTGTTATACATCATAACATCGATAAATTCACTAAAAATTTATATATTAATTTTCGCTACCATATAATTCTGGTTTCGCTCTGTATATTCGTTTGTTTGAATTTATTATTCCTCATTTTACCATGACTCACAATATGTCAAACATTAAAGTGAATATTAATTTAAAGAGATGTTAATATTTATATATTGTAATAAACATGTTTACCCCTCACAATACTGATAAAACTAACTTAAAAATAATATGTTGACGAACATATTGTCAGGAATCCAAAAATACAATTCAAATGTCAACTTTGACACTCAATTTTGAGTGACTGCCAGAATGTCTCAACAACCCACAATTTTTGGACAAGATAGTAACATCACAATTTTGAAATCAAACTGATATTTTTTATTTTATATAAAGAATTATGATTGAAAATTGATAATATTATATATATATATATATTTAATATAAACTCGTGCGAGCCTCACATTTAAATGAGTCGACAAAATTTCAACCCAACTCACATAAATTGTTTGGCGGTGCAGGCCAAACCGACAGATCCAACCCAAATTGACAGCTCAAATCGCAACGATCTTTTACCGTGTTTTATTTATTTAAATAATTTATAAATATAAACAGCAAAAAAATTTCGGTTGCAAAAAGCTTTAATTTAAACACATAAATTCTAGCAAACTGTCACATGAGGAAATGAAAAAAAATTAATAAGACTCCAAAGAAAATTCACAATTCGATAATGAGTTATTTCTGAACTTTAATTAATTTAATTTACATAATGAAAAGATAATAAAAAAACTAAATCATTGGATTAAAAATAACATATTATAATATGAGTAGGCATAAAAAAAACCAAATACTAATTTACATAATGAAAAGATATCATTGGATAAAAATAACATATTATAATGTGGGTAACATATTAATAATCATACATATTTAAAATATGAATAAAGATAATGAAAAGACACATTTAAAATAAACAATTAATGTAAAACAAACAATTAATAAGGAGACAAATGTAAAATCACATATAAAGTCACATATTTATATATATAATAGATAATAGATATATGTTTCTTTTTTAATCAGTGAATCGAACACCTAGTACGGTACAATCGCGTGCAGAATACCACAACACATTAATAATAATAATAATAATAATAATTAGTAAAATATTTAACATTGGGGACACTCCCATCGCCAATTATGATATATAATATATAATATATAATATTTGTAGCTTGATAGGAACAGTTATTTTCATTTAACTATCCCAATGGATAATTAAATGTTATAGAGATAGCATAAGCTTCAAGGAGTATAGCCACCGCCTTCGCCAGCACCGGAGCCACCACCATATCCACTAGCTTGTTCACCTCCAGCATTTGCACCACCTCCGCCTGAACCGCCTCCTGCGCCACCGCCATAACCTCCGCCATGGGCTCCTCCAGCTCCACCTCCTGCCCCTCCACCACTACCATATCCCCCGGCTGATGCTCCTCCAGCACTAGCAGAGCCACCTCCACCGCCATGGCCTCCGCCACCCCCATATCCTCCACCGGCAGCATAGCCACCTCCACTGCCTCCCCCTTCACCTCCTCCATATCCACCAGCATGTCCTCCACCACCAGCAGCACCACCTCGTCCGCCACCACCTCCTCCACCTCCACCTCCACCTCCACCACCGCCATGTGCACCTCCCGCACCATAGCCTGCCCCCCCTCCTTCACCACCTCCATTTCCATACCCTGCTCCATGCTCCCCCCCAGCAGCATACGCAGCCCCACCTCCATCCCCACTACCACCTCCACCGCCACCACCTCCAGCACCATGCTCTCCTTCTCCGCCATACCCAGAACCTTTTCCAGCACCTCTTCCAGCACCACTCGCATACCCATGCTCGACCACACCTCCGCCAGACCCTCCACCGGCGCCACCACCATACCCTTCCCCAGCCACATCAACAGCCTCTAGGATAATCCTAGCTGCCGAACATATCGCCACACACGATAACATGAAGAAAAGCACACAAACAACTCGTTTTGCAGCCATGGGATGGATTTCAAAGAACACTCAAATGAATCACACAAACACACTGAATTAGTTTGCATGGAGCAGTGGGGTATATATAGGAGTTCGAAAAGCGCGTCCATACACTGTGGAGATTGAAGAACAAGTAAAAAGAAGGCGCTTTTTCTCCACAAAGTGGTCCAATTCACTAGAACACCACAAGATTGCTGTGAGTAGTGTGCTTGCGTTGTCCCCCATTTCCGATTATCAATTATTTCAAACCAATATATGAAAGAAAGATTTGTATCTGACAGTAGTGCTCCATGTGCATATATGGCGCCGTCGTTCAAATAACCTACTTAACATATGACTCCTAGTTGTCAAAAGCTTGATCATTAGATCAGTTGCATTGCATATTGGATTTCTTGATCCATATGTAAGTGAATATAACGCACGTCTCGCCCCCTTTTGTCTTCGGTAACTACCGTGGGTATAATTTGCGCTATACTTTACGTTCATTACTTAAGTGTCACTTCTTGCTAGTGAGATGAGATAAAAATCGAGTCGAACGCGGAATGATGCAATCATAATTTTTTCCTTGAACTTTGCTAATTCATAGATTTGATATATATATGAGTATCGATGGCTGATTGGCTTTATTGAATCTTTGAACTTATAACTAAAAAATTTAAAATGTTCATGATTAATTGATTCATGTATATATATAATCATTAGATTCATATACATGACTAAATTATTCAAGCACGAGTTAAAGTAATGCTCCTCAATTTACATTTAATTTTCCACATAATCGCTTAGATCACGATGATGGAATTCCAACTCACTTGGAGAGTCTCTCTCTCTCTCTCTTTTTTTCTCTTTCTCGCCTAATTATTAGTCCACTACATATATTGAAACTAATCGCAGTGTAGCTAGTGATTCGTCTATTTGATCATGTGCTGTGTTTGGTACGTACTAATTATACATGTATGTGTGTATATATTAGTTGGTTGGTGACCATTTCAATCCATTTATAAAATATATGCAAGTTCATTATATACAATACAAAATTAAGATTAATATACTTTTCCATGTGGTTACAGTTACGATTATGGTTTTTTTTTTTTTTTTTGGAACAGGAACCAGATCGATGATTAGTTGAGGTAGGCTTGGAAGATCGGTATTAACCGGATTCGGTACTAACACACTTGACCTTTCCTGGCACTTAGACTGAGGCTCCAGACTAGAGCCTGCTTGAGCTATATATGATGATTCGATATCGTCAAATGGGCACTCAACTTAAAACCCGAAATGGCATCCATCGCGTTGCATTTCATATATCATTGTATATGCATGGTATAGATGAAGGGGGAGGTAGCGGAGGTGGTCGTGTTGCTGGTGGATGAATGATGATATATGGGGGCGGCGGCGGCTTTGATAGTGCTATAGGAGCAATAACCAGTATCATAATTGCTTTATTAAATATGTTTGTGCTAAGAATTATTTTGTTATTGGATCAAGCAATGAGTGAATCCGTATATGCATTGTTATGTTTTGGCAGCACATGAATAGAGTATCAATAAAATTAAATCTTACGAATTTAGTAATAATGCATTAAAAATATTAATAATAACTTTCGACAACAGAGAAAGCTAGCTTGTCGCATAGAGCTTGTAATTGCGGTTTTACAGACAAATGTGTTTTTCATGCTACTACGGTTGTTTCGAAGTTTACCTAGTGTGAACCGAAAAATAATGTCTACGAGTTTCATCGTCATAAAAAAAATACTACTTGAAATAATTATATATATTGGTTTCAAAAAATAATGTAAGTTTTTCGTTTTTAAAGTGATGTAGATTTTGATTAAAGGCTAGTTTTTCATGTTTAATTTTTTAAATAAACTTTATATTGTAAATTTTTTTGCCTGTTTTCCACATAAATTAAATGATCATGTTTTTTTTTTATTATTTGAGAGTAAATTTGAAAAAAACATTAATAAATTCATAATGTCGTGGGCCTTGGAGGCCCAATCAATCGACCCCATTATATGATTGGTACACGAAACAAATTGTAATGCTGACATAGAGGAGCTGCCCCAATCTGTAGCGATTTCGTCATTGGACACGTGAAGATTTCTGGTTCGTTGGATTCGTACGGAATCATTCCGCCATTTTCGGGTGTGTGTTCGGGTGTGTGTTCTCTTACATACACAGGCTCGCCTCAAAAAGGATTCAAACAATCGAAGAGAAGAACAGGGCAAAAGATTTTTCTTTTCTTCTTTTGGAGAGGTCGATTGAGAGAAGACAACTTGGAGATCTGTCGCGATCAATTGAAGCCATGGGTCTCTGGGACGATTTTCTCAATTGGCTCCGGAGGTTTGGTTCCTGCTATGTTTAGTTTTTTTTTTATAAAAAAAAATTGTTGTTTTTCAGCCAATATGTTTGATACATGGAAATGAATGCGATGGGATGCGATTGTTGGAGGTTTTGGTTTGATGGAGTTGATTTACATGTTAAATTTAGTTGTAGGCTTTTCTTGGGCTGCTTTTGATACTGTCTGTTTGTTTGTGCTCGGCGTTGGGAAATTTTTGATATGAGTATGTTTATGATTTATCTATCAACTTTTCTTTGTGACTATTCTGAGAATTTAGAATTATTTTTCGGATGGCCATAATCTGGTGTGGAAAAAGATGTGAATTTCCTAGGTTTGAACGTGGTCTACCATTAGACTGTTACTTTTTTGGTGAATGGCAATTGACAATGTATTTATGTTAGCCACGTTCTTAAGCAGATTGAGGTAAACCTGTTGTGATGATTATTTATCAAGTATGTTTTTGACTCCATGATTCGTTGTTGTCATGCTAGTTGAAGGTGGAGGTTTTGTGCAGAAGACGAGACATTGTGAAAGAAGATTATAGTGAGTAAATATGGGAGAAGTAATATTATGAACAGAGTTACATGGCGACTCTGTTGAGGATAGTTAGGACCAATAACTACATCTACATTAGAATGTTAACGATCATTAGTTTGTCTTTAGAGAAGTTACTTAATCATATGTTTATAATTTTGCTCCTTTACTTTGAACTTGTACTTTATAGTTTCTCTTCCCATCATTTCGTAATTATTTCAGCCTGTTTTTCAAGCAAGAAATGGAGCTGTCTTTGATAGGTCTTCAAAATGCTGGGAAAACTTCACTAGTAAATGTTGTCGCTGTAAGTAAATAAATGCATTATCCTTTTGTGTATATTTGTACAACTGTTTGCTATGTTTCCTTTATTTTTCATCAAAGCACTTGCATTTACTATGCCTTTCTCTTTTTTCATCAGACTGGTGGATATAGTGAAGACATGATCCCTACAGTAAGTTTTCTAGTTTAATCCAAGTTGATTATTATATCTAGTTTTTGTTCGTTATCTTCTAGATTGTCAATACATTTAATTCAAATACCTGAGTCACATTTTTTATCATTCAGGTAGGGTTTAATATGCGGAAAGTTACTAAAGGGAATGTTACAATAAAGTTGTGGGATCTAGGAGGTCAACCGAGATTTCGCAGTATGTGGGAGCGGTACTGTCGTGCAGTTTCTGCTATTGTGTAAGCTACTAACTCTGTCTTCCGTGGTTTAGTTTGTACTATGATTGATGTCGCACTTCCCACATTGGAAGGCAGTTTCCTACATTAAAAAGGACAGCCAAGAAAAGTGACCAATATACTCCCAACTCAAATCATATCGGTCAAGTGATTGTGCATCTTGTAGGAAGTATGATCTTTAAATACGTGTAATGATGATGTTTTAGTTGCACAGGTTTAAATATATAATAACGTTTCAATTTACTCTCTTTTAAACGTGATTTTGGGCAGCTATGTTGTTGATGCTGCCGATCATGAGAACGTCAACATCTCCAAGAGTGAACTTCACGATTTGCTGAGCAAACCATCTCTTAGTGGTATTCCCCTGCTGGTGCTAGGAAACAAGATCGACAAGCCTCAGGCACTATCTAAACTGGCCTTAACCGACCAAATGTAAGCATAGAAGTGCAATTTCAATCTTTCAAAGCTCGACTATCATAGTGTGAACTAGCATTCGCCGCTCCCGCATATCTTTCTTCCAGAAAATTTTGAATTAAGCAAATTGTGCTTGTGCAGGGATTTGAAAAACATCACAGATCGGGAGGTTTGCTGTTTCATGATATCATGCAAGAACTCCACGAACATCGATCAGGTCATCGATTGGCTAGTTAAGCATTCGAAGTCGAAGAGCTGAGTGTTCAAGAATCCAAACTCTTCTGTAGTTCTGTTGTGCGGATTTTCTGTGGTTTAGTTGTGATTGTGTTGTATGTTAAAAAAGTATTTGTTTTCAATTATCATTTCGAAAGCTGAATAATCTCTTACCTGGCGGCCTGTTCGATCACATTAAGTGATACAATTTTCTTCGTTTCTTGTATGTTTATGTATTATCTGTATTGTTTGTGATGTTATATCTAGAAAAGATGTTCCGAGCATTATCTTAGTGCGTTTAATCGGTATATTGTTAAAATTATTTATAGCTAAAAGTGATGTGGAAGAGTTAGAAATGTGAAAATGGAATCTCCATTAAAATAGTAACAGAAGGATAAACAAGAAAAAAAGATATCCGACTTAAAGACCAAAGAACAATTTCATGAAATCAGATCTCTTTGTACAAAAATAAAAAAATGTTGGAAGATATATGGAAATGCATGCTGTAAATTCGATTTTTTTAACGTTTTTTATATTTGTAAGGAATATCAGGTAGTTCCCCTATGGGACCTGATTCGATCCAAAATAGTTATTGTTTTTATCTCATAGTAAACATGTTATCATTAACGAAGCATTTTGATTGTAAAAACATTTTTTTATCCATTTCGTGATTGATTTCAAACCATCGAAAAAAGTAGTAATTGAACTATAAAGTCTTAATGAACAGAGTCGAAGCCAAAAAAATTCTAGTATTTTGAACTAGATAATCATAAAATACAATGTTTCAAAAAAAAAAAATCATAAAATACAAAATAATTACATAGCTTATGTCTATCAATGTTATGATTATGGTTCGTCCGTGAGGTCTTTTTTGACAAATCATAATATGACATGTAGCGTTTGGAGACTTTTTCGGAGGATTTTAATGAAATATTCAGTTTTACATTAAAAAAAAAGCAAAAAATTTATCTGAGACGGTCTCACGGATCATATTTTGTGAGACAAATATCTTATTTGGGTCATTCTTGAAAATTATTAATTTTTATGTTAAAAGTATTATTTTTTATTGTGAATATCGGTAGGATTGACTCGTCTCATAAAATAAAGATTCGTGAGACCGTCTTACAACAGAGCCAGTAAAAAAAATTATTTGAAATAGTCGATTAATGAAATACGAGATACTCAATGGAAATATTTTAATTAAAAAATGATAAGCACAATCATTATAATTTATTCAATAAAATACAATTAATTTTTTAGTATATGAATTTGAAAATAGAACCATAAAAGAGTGATTCGCACAAATAAAGAAGCAATTTCCCCCTCTTCTCTTCGGTAATCTGAAGACGAAGTGTGGGGAGAATGGATTTTCAAGTGGTGGTGTTAGCAGGCGGCTATTCTAAAACCATGGTCCCTCTTGTTTCCAAGGTATCTTCAATGGAGTTCTGATGAAAATCCTGTAAAAACGTCTGCCTTTTTATTTGATACTATGTGGCTTTTTTCATTCAATCCATTGATGTCGGAAAAATATTTGCAGGAGGTGCCGAAAGCGCTGCTGCCAGTGGCGAACACGCCGGTTCTGTATTATGTTCTGGAGCTTCTCGAGATAAACGACCTCAATAATGCCATCGTAGTGAGTATTTCTTCCTTTGTTCTGGTGGATTTTCTTAGCTGAATTCGGTCTTAATGTGTTTCTGAGTGGAGAACACTGAGGTTTGGTTTAATTGAATTGTTGTAGGTTGTTGAAGGGGAAAGCGCTGCTCTTTTAATCAGTGCGTGGATTTCGAGCACATTTGTTGATCGGTTACAAGTTGAGGTGAATTCAATTCTGTTTGATTTCGACTCGATTGCCATAGTGTTTAGGTTCATCGGTCCTGTAGGTGATTTCTATTGAAATATTAAAATGTGATGCTAAAGTGCTAAAATGAGGCTATAGGTGGTTGTGATCCAGAATAGCATGAAACAAAATTGTTTTCTGAGCTAGCGCCAGTACTCTTGTCTGTTCAAGGTTGCTGTTAATTGTTAACTGCCACACTGGCTACAAAGAATGGTGTCATGATAAGGAAGTTGATTTTTATTGTAACTGAGGCAATCGACAGTTTATTTTTTTTTTGTTGAATAGGCACATGACCCTGTAATAGTCACTTGATTAATGGACTGTCCATGAATATGATCTTTGATAACATCTTTATACATGGGATGTGTTATCTTACAACATAGGTTTTCTTTACATGTTTTTTAGTTGAGTATAGACGATATACGTCATCTTTAATTTTATGGATTTCATCCACGTGCTTCAGGCGTACTGTGCTTCAAATAAATATATATTGAACTCATAGCTTCACATAGAAAATCAGCAATATTTAAAATTTATATCCGGGGGATCTGATTATTTTTCAAGTAATTAATCAATTTATTTTAGTGAAAATAAATTGTTTGACACGAGTGAAGGTATAGCTCTCCAAGCACGTAGCTTGCTATAGAAATCTGCGTGAGGGTAAGCCGGATAATGCACATCTTAGAAACTCAGCGACATTATGTTGAATTTTGTTTGCCTGTGATTTCCTAATGATTAGTTGAACAGATTTTTGTGATTTTGCATTCATGGGCCTACTCAATTCATGCTTTTTGCTTGATTTCTAATCTCTCCTCGACCTGTAAACTATATGGTTCGGATGACAATTTAGTTCTGCTGAAAAATTCCCTTATGCTTCTTGGGAATAATTTGGCAGCATGGTAAATCCAAAAGTTTAGTTTCTAGGTCTGTCACTTACAGTTTACCACATGGCTTGCTCTAGTTTAGTCTTCTACTTTTTTTCTGTAAAAGTGCTCAAACTTGTGTATCAAATCTTTACTCTTATGATTTATTGTAACTTGGTTGGAATCTAATTGTTGCAGGTAATTGCAGTTCCTGAGGATATTGGAACAGCTGGTGCTCTTAGAGCTATTGACCACCGCCTGGCTGCGAAAAATATCTTGGTTTGAATTTTTTGTGTTATTTGCAATTCTCAATTTCTACAAGTGTTCTGCGCCAGCCATAACTTTATCCCTTTTCTAGGTTGTGAGTGGTGATCTGGTATGTGAAATACCCCCTGGGGCAGTGGCTGCTGCTCATAGTCGACATGATGCTGTAGTTACTGCAATGCTTTGTTCTGTTCCTGTCAGTGGACCATCGGATTCAGGCTCATCTGGTGCTAAGGACAAAGCCAAGAAGACAGCGTGCTATAATATTATTGGACTGGATCCAACAAAACAATTTTTAATGCATATAGCAGCTGGTAAGATGTTAAATTTAGAGGTTTTAATTATGGTAATTTTGTTTTTCCATGACACGACATCTTTGCAATATGTGATAGGATCTGAAGTTGAGAAAGATATTCGAGTTCAGAAGAGCATCCTTCAAGCTGTTGGCCAGGTAAATGATTTTTTTATTTCGCGGTCCTCCTGTATCGACCAATTAAGAAAATCAAAGGAGATAGGCTCGGGCTTGGCCATCTATATTATTTGAACTGTGAACGCTGGGCATGCTTGTATGCCTAGATAAAGATTTATCTAGAAATCATGATAGTGGACATGAGATGTTCAAACTTGTTTTTTACCTTTCCACCGTACAATTTCTTAGGGTCGGGTAACTGTCCTTGTACAGCAATATGAGCTACCCATAATGTCATCCAAATATTACAATTATGTTCTTTCTGAGATGCTTCTTTTTCTGTCTCACTTCTTCCCTTCTCAACAATCCAGATGGAAATTCATGCCGATCTAATGGATGCTCATATGTATGCATTCAAAAGGTTCGAGGTTTTAGTCCACTGCCCCATTGTTTGTTGTTCTTTTCTCATAGATTGATCTTCTTCTATTGTTAATTAATCACTTGAGTTTTTTACAGATCTGTTCTCCAAGATATTCTGAATCAGAAAGAAAATTTTCAAAGTTTGAGGCGTGACGTATTGCCTTATCTTGTTCGGAGCCAGCTGGTTTGTCTTCTTCCTAGATTATTTTTTATTGACAAGTGTGTTACTTTGGTGCCTTTCACTCAATTATCATTTCTTTCTTTTGGTTTTTGATGAAACGCCAGAGATGTGAATTATTACTAAGTGGAGTGCAATCAGAAGAAAATGGCAATGGTAAGGATGCTATCCAGAACAATAAAGCAGTGGTATCTCAACTTCTGGCGAATGCATCTGCACCTAGTTTTCATGATACCTATGCCCGGGGTCCTGATGGTTCTGCTCCTATTTCAAGAAAAACTCATAAGTGTTGTGTTTATATTGCCAACAAAAGCAAGTACTGTTCGCGCTTAAATTCCATTCAGGCTTTCAGCGACATAAATCGAGACGTAAGTTTTCATTGTTTAAGTTTTTACCTGACACTTGGTTTCTGTTTTCCTTTGAAAGGAGTTATTTTTAACCTCATACTACATGATTCAATGGTGCAGGTAGTCGGAGATGCAAATCACCTACTATCAGGCTATTCTTTTTCTGCCCAGAACAATATAATTCATCCTTCGGCTATACTTGGATCTAAAACTACTGTAAGTTATATAGTCTGCAATTTATAGTATTTTGCATGTTATATGTAGTTATGTACATTGTGTATGCTATTGCTTAAAGGTTATTGATAGATATGTATAAATGTTGAAAGACTTGCATTATTGGATAAATAGTTCTGGCTAAATTCCATTTGTTGTTTATACTCAACTGTTCAGTTTATTTCAATTTAGGTTGGACCACAATGTATGGTAGGAGAAGGTTCGCAGATGGGCGATAAATGTAGCGTGAAGAAGTCTGTCATTGGCCGACATTGTCGTATAGGTTCAAATGTGAAGGTACTTGCGTAACAATGTTTCAATATTAAAACCCAAAATTAATCATTTTGCCACAGTGCATGACAGTTTTTTTTCAAAAAAAAAACGTAACTGAATGTGCCTTGAACCAAAAAACAAATGGACCGCGTAAGTTATAGTCTAGCTTAAGTGAATTTATTTATATACCTTAATCTTTATAATATCTGAACTCTACTGTTTTATTGACCCCCCTGTATAATTTGTAGATTGCGAACTCCGTTGTCATGAACTATGTAACTATTGGCGATGGTTGTTCCATCCAAGGTTCTATTATCTGCAGTAATGTACAACTGCAAGAGCGTGCCATATTTAAAGATTGTCAGGTAAACCTTTTCGTGTAGATTATCTGTTTTTGCTTGTGTTTCTTGTTACATTTCCACGTCGTTCATTTAGGTTGGAGCGGGATTTGTGGTCACCACGGGTAGTGAGTACAAGGGGGAATCCTTGGCTAAGAAAGAAAAGCAATGATGGATAGTTTCCTAGCAGTTCTCGAGTGATAGAAGTTCTTAGATCATCATCATATTACTTACCTGTCTGATTGTGGGTGATACATGCTCTCAGTGTCTCTTGTTTTTGCTTAGAAGGGTGGTTATTAACACCAATTTTGTTTCACATTCTTGAACTTTTCTGCTTAGGAGTTCACCCCTTCAGAAGTGGTTTTGTGGGGTATTTCATTGTACAAATAGTGCGTTCAATTCCTCAATTTGTTTTGGGGTTAGAATGTTGTGACATTCGTTTACCTTTCTTCTTCCCCTTTCATTTGTGTAACTAAAGTGGCATTCTTTTGCTTTTAAATGTTCACAAATTTGATTTGAGAAGATGAGTTTGGCTGAAATATGATGTCAGAGCTAAACTTACAATTGCACAAGAATGAACCAAATCAAAACCGATGATTACTAAAGAAGAGGTTGGAGTGGCAACGCTCGAAGACAAGATAATGATTGCCATTTAAGATTCATCATCAATAATTGGAATGATAGGTAGCACCAATCGATTCTAAGAAAATGGAAGAATGGTTAATATAAAAGTTTTATGAAGTTAGCAAGCACAATTTCTAGAAATTCTAATTCCAAACTGAGCAAGTAGAGAATGGGCATACCTTACGGCAGATTCATCTTAAAAGTTCATCTTATGCTTGCAAGCAAATTAAGCAATTGCGTAATGGGTGTATATAAAGTGCTTTGAAATTGGGTTCGACTTCCCTGAAAATAACTCACTATGCGAAGTGCAACAAGAGCTGACACGTTAGGGGCATACGCGAGCAACTGCTCGATGGTTCTTTGCTTTTTGGCCAAAAGTTGAAGTGGCCAGTGTGGAAATTTAGCTTAAGAACTCTAGCCTGAATTGGGAAATTGGGTCTATTTTTAATAATTGATCGTGTTTAGAAAAGAAATGAACATGGGGAAATTGGGAATCCGAAATCTGATTCGAAATTGTATGATCGAGGAGATTCTAAAAGTAGATTAGGAGAGGAAATGATATTATCTCTATAAATTACTGAAGCATGCTAATTTGGGTAGAAATTGAATTTGTGCTTTCGTTTATATTGAAGTAAAAATTTGCAGCTCGAGAAGAATGGAGTGAGCAATCATCCGATATTTAAGCTCAATTATTAATTTGTGTATTAGAAATGTGTGATTTTATCATTTTTATAAAAAAAAACGAAATTCATTTTACTTCAGGGTATTTTACAAAAATTCAAATATATTTGAATTCTCTGATAAGAAGTATGATTAATTAGTATGATCCATAAGATCGTATTTCAAATTCAAAATCAGGTAATTAAGCAAGGCTAAAAGACCTATATTTTAGAATAAATTTTGTTCACGTGATTAAAAATTTCTAATTAGCCTGTTACTATAACAAGAAGAATTTCCAAACAAACGATACTAGACATTGCAAGGTGTATATCTAAATGTAGATAACGAACACCCTCTAATTCTAAAATGAAGCTAAGATGGCCATTGAATGTTTCAAAAACCTTAAAAACGATACAAACATAACAAAATTTCGCCGAGAATCATGTGCATGCATTTAAAGTGAACTCAATGTCATAACGGTACAATAATTTAAAAGATGATACCAATGAGGCAACAAAACTTTATCCAAATGTCAACCGCGTCCATTTGAAATGTGCAGGATTCTCATGGCATCTAGTAAAATCACTGGCGTATAGAGGATGGAAGCAAGCAGTCATACACACCCTTCAACTGCGACATAATATTGAGCTTATACCCAGTTTGAAGACCTGGATTTGCCAAATCAACAATGTCCTGTCTCAAACTGAAGAGATAACAACATAAGGTTAGCTATTAGTCAACAAACCAATCAGCCCCGCTAAGCTCCCTCTCCCCTTCATTTCTTTCCTCTAATTATCTCACAAATGATGGAAAATGCAAAAAGAAAGAAGATGAACTATTTCAACGATAACGTGTTAGAGAAAGATCTGGGGATATCACGCAAAACTTGAGGTCTAAAGGGAACTGACCATATCCATTCACCAGTGGATTTTGCCTGCCTCTCCACTGCACAGTGTAGGGAATCAAGAAAATACAATACCAGACCATACATGCATTTAGCATCTTTTTCCTATAAAATTCACCAATAATACTTTAGAAGTACTTCCAGCACCTATAGATAATTGAATTATGAATGCTCTGAAATTGGAGCGTCACATTGTAACTAAAGGCATGACACAAAAAATTCTGGCAGAAACTATTCTAATGAAATATGTGGCTTCCCTTACAAGCAGGTGCAAACAGCCAAACACCTCCATAACTGTGATATGCAAGACAAAAAATTTAACTAAAATTCCAGCTAGATGTATCTTATGCTTATAAACATGTAAGAGAGAATATTTGTATATGTACCATAGTGAGCATTATCATTATTAGAAGTGACGCAAGGAAAGTTATCTTAAAGGAGTAGGCTCCAATTATATCGTCAGGTAGATATCGTAAATACACATTCAGTGTATGGAAAATACTCATGTTTGATTTCATGAAATACAAGTAACTTGTTGGTTTGGAAAGACCTTGATATGCCGTGTTTGCTCTAAAATAAAACTATAGTTTGTTAAATTATCGTGCTGAGTAAGCAAATGTGTTAGGAAGTGTAACACTCAATAATGAAAATACATACTAATCCTTGATCTTCGCAACGCTGAAGCTGCACAATAGCTCTCTCAATTTCCACTAGCAGTAGCCTTCTCTGAATACGAGCAACTCTTCCTCTACCTTCAGCTCTAGTGTCCTAATACAAGACAATAAAAAATCAAATTACTGAAAAGTATCATTTCAGTTCTCATACACAACATGCATATGAGATAATTCTTCCAATGTTTTTTTACTTATGCTGCCATGCGTTAACTAAAGAAGAGTTATTCTGAAAACATATGCATTTATATAGTTTTATTAGGGGAAAAGCATATAATCAAGTGAGCAACCTGATAATAATTTCCGGATACAAAATTGGAATAAGTCTTACTGAATTAGAGCTAAATTATTTACCTTTTTAAACCATGCACGCACCAACATGGCTAGAATGAGGGAGAGAAAAAAAGCCGGTAATGCAGCTAAAATTGCAAAGTTAATTTCGTTGGCTCTCAAGATCTGGTCAAGCTCAAGCATTGCTCTGTCATAAAAACACAAATAAGGGGCAATTTTCAAGCAGCCAAACATTATTTAAAAGATATCAGTTTAACTCACTCGTCAATGTCCAATTTTAGCTTCTGGACCTATTGTAAAGAAGAAAGTCATATCATGCAACAAAACAATAACTACTGTTTGCCACTAAAATCAGGTATCAGACCTGGATAAGAAGAGCGCGGACAAGCTCTCCACCCACAAGACCCTGGATTGGATGCATAAGTTCTTTCTCATACCTGAATAATAAAATTTTCAAGTCCTGAAGTATTTCATTCAGCAGCAAACGATCTCCAACAAATACAACATAAAGCAAATTTCTGAATGCTCGTGGACATGCACAGATACAAAAAGTTACAAGGTAAAGACACCATTATCACATTGTCATTGTGATGGCCACATCAATAAAAAAGAAACTTTCAACTTTTCTAGGCAAATGCTGGATGATATTGCTGAATTCAGATTACATATGAACTACCACTAGTTCTTTTACTTGAATCTTCTTCGAAATGCTTATTACAGATGCTATTAAGTAGTCAGGTCTGAACCATTCATTTGAAATTTTGCAAATCACAAGTTTTCAAGCTCAAGTGATGTGCATTCTCATGCTTTATAAATAAATGTTCATGAATATTTATAAAACAGCTTGAGTACTCTCTAAAAAGTTTGTTTGACAACAAAAATATTCAAACTAATAGTTACTGGAACAAAAATCATAAACCAGTAGGTAACTGAGAAAAATCTACAACTTGTTAAAAAAAACAGTAGGCTCTGAATAATAGAAGAGACGATATTGAAACCTATGCTCATGCTGCGTGATATTGCTCAACATCGATGAGAAAAAATTAAATAAAACTTTCAGGCTATTCTATTCAAATACGTAAAATAGTGAACTATTTTTAACAATCAAACAGTCAATACCAGTCATAAAATAGATTTTTGACATAATGGTGACATAATCTGTACACTTGCTTTACAACACAATAATGTCTCAAAATTGGAGTCAAGAAATTAAAGTTTACACACACCTCAAAAATAAAAAAATATATGACAAATTTTCCAAGTTCTGCCTTTACAAAATCAGAGCGTGTTGTGGAAAATGTTTCTAGCAGGGAACACCATAGTTTAAAACCATAATAATAAACATTTTCACAGGCCACAAGGAAATTTTACCTTGTCATTACAATCTCAAGCATTTCTTGATCAGAAGCATTCTTCGGAAACTTTTTCCCAACTGTCTGCTCACTGAAAGCTAGCAACATTCTGTAAACAGAAAGCAAGTACAAGTGGATGTAGGTCAAAAGTGAAAATGTTTGGATGGCATAATGATTAATGCAATAAATAAACCATGAAGGTACGACAAAATCAGATTCATGCTAAAAACAGCATAGTAAAAAAGAGGATGGCAACAAGGTTCTGCAGCTCTATCTGAGAATCCCAAACCCGCATGCATAGAAATGCGATTGATGAAATTACACATGTACTGTAACGTGACAAAGCCCCATACCGCATAAAAACAAATCTCTCACACAAGAAAAACAGTCTAACAAAGTTGAGTAGATAAATATAACAAAAAACAATTCCACTTGGATGGTAGCATCTTCATAAAAACTGTAAAATTATTGCGAATCCAAACACTTTCAATAAGGGAATTAGGATGTAACTGTAACATCAGAAAACCCGATAGCAGAAATTCATCTAAATGGCTACTAAGTATTCAATCAGCTACCTATGTAGAGAGTCAGCAGTCAATTGAACCTCTGCATGTTCCATCACACCTTTTTGCCTTTTTCTGAAGGTCTCAAAAAGCTCGTCTCTTATAGAAAGAATCTAATTTTAAAATGTAAAGCAAAAATTGAATTTAGAATTGTGTAAAAATTAGAAGGATGGAAATGGACACCAGTAATTAACCACCCAAAAAAGGAAAAAGAAAAACAAACAAAAAGTGAATTTAGATAGCAAAAGCAACTAAGGGGCATGCAATGTGAAACTGGCAATTTAATGTGCGGATAAAGAAAAAACGGCAGCCTCAGAATAGAATATACAACAATTTAACCACCCATAAACACACAAATAGCATTTATGGATTGTGTTTTTCATAATGATCACTTCACAACAAAGCCTTTTTTCTCCATAACGACAAAGTCTTGTCATATTTTCAATTGTTGTATTCACTCCCTGTGTCAATGTAAATCACATTGCATTCCATTTAATGCAACAACAAGCATCGTCATAAGATTGAGTTACATTATAGTCAGCTTCAATCTTATGCGTACCAAAGCATCACAATCCATGATACTAAAAAATTTATGATTGGCCATGCTCCATCCATTACTTAATCTTACATCCAAAGTCATCGATCACTCCAATATTCTTGACAGATAACTTAAATCATAGCACATTCATAACTGAACTCGACTAGAAAATTATTTTCTCTTTATCTGCCAGATTCTTGTTCTGGAGATCCGAGACCTACATTTTTGTAACAGGCCAAAGTTTGAAAAAATTTTGAACCAAAACTCATTCAGAAACATCAGCACCACTAAAAATTGGGGAAAGGAAGCATATCCAACAGTCATCCTGCATATAGCAAAGAAGAGATGTCAGCAATACTAAGGTGGAGGCCCTTCAACAAATCTTACCGGTTGCTCTACATGATCTTTCCAAAAGCTTATGGTAGAATCCGTTGCCTCACGAATCCAATTGTCAATGTCAGAGCTTCCCATCAACTTACTGTGGCGTAGAATCCATATCGAACAAAAAGAAAAGCCCAATGCCCCACAGCTATATCGCATCCAGTACAGAGTTACTTTCTTCGGCTTGGAGTGTTTTGAAACCTAGTTGGATCGAATTGAATGCATTTGTAAGTTGACAAGCTACTAACTTCCAATAAGAATGCGAGAAATATTTTATACGCTCATGTCTACAAGCTACTCACTCCCAATGATATTGCAAGGAACTTTTACATGATGATTTCAAAGGACTTGTGCTAGAATCAGTTCAAATGTGCTAAAATTTGAAACTTTGACCTAACTCAACCTCAAAAACTAGATCAAGGGGTGAAGATTGTCCAAGTCTATATATACAGCTTCCAAGAACTTAATTCAGCCGATGTGAGACATTTAACATCCAACGGATGTGATACATTTAACACAATCTCTCACGTCTAGGATTGAACATCTGGAGCATGAATTATTAAAGATTGGGTGGCTTATAGGGCAGTCCAACACATAATGGTGGGTCTGAGCTCTGATAATATGTTAAGATTTAGACTTGAACTTAACTCAACCCCAAAAGCTAGTTCAAGAAGGAAGATTGTCCAAGTCTATATATACAACTCCCAAGGACTTAATCCAGCCGATGTGGGACATTTAACATCAAGTGAATGTGGGACATTTAACAAAATGCTACCATGCCGCATCTTAGTCTGTCTGAATGGATAATGCTGCTGATATGGCGGCAAGAACAAGTTTAGGCACCATACACCATCTTTATTCATATATAGATATGAAACTAGACTATTTGTAAATATCACTTCTAAGCTTTCGAGTTCTGATGCATACAACAATTATTTGAATAATTCAATAACAATTTCAAAATTCAAAATCCTATGGTAATTGTTTCCTCCGGTCAAGAGTATAGCAATGCCACCTAAAGTATGGCATTACATTAACTTGCAGACTAAAAATAATTTGTCAGTTAGCATCATACATTAAGTCCTAGTAGATGGTGTCTGCATGCAACAGAATATTGGAGATCAAGAACAAATTAAAAGATGAACACGACTAAGTATTATTCACATCAGCAAAACATTTATGGAATAAATCTTACAAGCACCGATAAATAAGAGTTCAATCTGTGTAGATTCTCATAAATCAAGCTTATTGCATCTCTTGTCTCACAAGCTGTCCACTGAGAACCTTCTTGGTTTACTTCTGGAAGTTTTGTAAACATCAGAGGGACAGAAAAGCTACCATCAACAGATGAGCCACTCTGCATGCGCAGTCACAGGAAAAACTTGGAAACCCTTAATTTGACAAATATTTTATTATCTATCAGATGTGGGACACATACAACAGATCCGCACAAGGAATAGATGAGAAACATTATTTCAATAATGAAAGATATCCGGTACCTGACGATTGGCATCAAAATGACCGATAGATGCCTCTAGTTTAAAAAATATATCATTGATAGCAACCAGTAACGTTGGCAATGATTTTTCCAAATCCTTGACCAAATCCTCTCCAATTTTGTCAACCTCCACATAAACCTATGAATTTTAACTGGTGATAATATATATATCTTGATGGCCAAAAAATAGGTAAACAAACAATGTTTATCGACTAAATCAATTCAAGATGGATAGGAAAATAATTTAATTTTGTTCTTTGTCAGCATGGTGTAGGTCCTAGGTTTCTCGGATAATGGTAGGACATGGTACACCAAAAACGAAATTGAAATCTTCAAATTTGCTATCTTGATAAGGGAGAGAAAAATTTTCAAAATTCAGATTTTGATTATGTAGATTTCTAATCTAAAAAAAGAAAATTCAATGACTACACTGGCAGAGGAAGCAACAAAAGGTTTACCACTGGAGAACTTCTGAAAAAAGAATGACTTCAACGGAAAAATATAAAAATGCCTTCAATCTAGAAATAACAAACCTCAGCCAAAAACGTAGCCAAAAAGTATCTCAAACTGGTCAGCACATGTATCCTTTCAGATATATGAGAAGAAGCTGAACTATAGAGATTTTGCATTCCAGAACCATCAGCAACACAATCACGTATCAGTTTGAAAGAACCACTAATGAAGGCGTAAGGCCCTCGTTCACAAATCATAAAGTATGCTTTCTGAACATCTGAACTCTGAAACATGAAGTTGTATCAAGCTCAGGACAAAATGTAACCCAAGCAAAACAATAGTTCCCACCGTGCCAATAACGTTATTCATGCTTACCTCGGCTTTGGATAGCCAAAATCCTAAATTCTCCTGGATGCTTCGCAAATTTCGAAGTGTGTGCTCTATAATATCTTCCAGTACATGAAAAATTCTATGCCCTTCGGTTATAGCACTGCATGTTGATTATAAATATTATCCACACTTGCGCACACAGTCACATTACATTTGCTCCATTTGAATACCTAATATAAAACAACCACTATGATCCTGCCATTTACAGAGCTAACAGAAATAAGAACATGTTTTACGGATTCGATGATTTTCTAGCATTGGTGAACAAGAAAGTTTCCGGTAACACAAATTCTCACACGTACAATTCAAATATCGATGTTCTTCAACTGAATTCAGTTATCACAAATTACTAGGAATAGGTGATCATTCAATATAAAATGACAAAAAAAAAAAAAAAAAAAAAAAAAAAAAAAAAAAAAAAAAAAAAAAAAAAAAAAAAAAAAAAAAAAAAAAAAAAAAAAAAAAAAAAAAAAAAAAAAAAAAAAAAAAAACGCTCTGTATTTAGTAAGTGGAAAAGCTTAATGTTGTCAGCTCAACCAAAAATCAACAGAAGAATATTGATGTATAGTCATCATAAAACCTTACACGGAAGATCGTTCGGGTAAAGCAGCAGCAGCGATAGGAGGTAAAGGGAGGGGAAGGCAGGTCTTCCGGCGACCTCGTCCCGAGTAGCCATATATGTTGGCCACTTTTGAAAGAAGAGTATTGGTGCAGTTGATCGAAATGGAGAACAAGGTGCGCATGCGGTTGTATAAGTATCTGAAGTAGAGAGAGAATAGAGCTTTCATGTCATTCGACGGCAACGGCGATTCGTTCTTCGCAGAAACCTCCATCTCTGCAACGCCAAGCTCGACATATGGTGAACTTTCTGTTTCGTAGATTGAAATGAAATTGGAGTCTTTGGGCCACATAACTCGACCATTGGGCCTCGAAATCAAATTGGGCTTTAATTCACGAAGTCTAGTTAATAGTTAAATTAGATAGGAAATTCTCTTCTTATATTCAAAAAAAAGGCGTCGAGGTTTCACAGTTTACGCATCATTTTTGTTTCGCCAAAAACTTCATTACCACCACTGCAGCATCCTTTCGGATTTATCATGGGGCTTGTGCGGGCCCGAAGTTATCACTATTGAATATAATTTTCAAGATGCATGCGATCGATACCCGCACCGAATATTTAGTACTTTTGCATTTACAAAAATTGACTTTTTCTCACCAAAAATATTTTTTAAAAAAAAGAAGAAAGAAGAAGGAACTTAAACTAGAAAAGTGAGGCAAATGGCAGCACCACGTTTTCCCAGCGCGTTTGGGTATAGAAAAACAAAGTTCATTGGACAGCACACCTCTCTCCCCCCCTCCTATAAATACCACCGTTTCCTATGGTACAAGAGAAGAAGCAAAGCATTTTATTATAATCTTTTAAAAAAAGAAGAAGATAAGAGGCAAATCATTTCGCAAAATGGCGGCTACGGGAAATATTCGGCAGTGTGAAGGATCTCAGAACAGCATCGAGATCGAAGATCTCGCGCGTTTCGCCGTGGAAGAGCACAACAAGAAGCAGGTTTCTCCTTCCTCTTTGTCTACTGAATTTCTGGTCGTTTTTGGTGTGAAATTACTGTCTTTTGCGATTTTTTTCCGTTGGATTTTCATCTTGTGCGACCCAATTTTGCGTTCCATCCTACATTTTTAATTTTTTTTTGTAAGAATTATGGTTTTAGGGTTTTATATACCTTTTTAGGTTTAAGATTGTAATAGCGCATTTGAAGATTTTGATGGAAAATGTGATAGTTTGGCCGTAAGCACCTCTTTTATCGCATTGTTATTGGGTAAATCTGTGAACTTCGTAACAGAGTGTTCTATTGGTGCGAAAATGGGAGATAATTGAGATAGGGCACCTCAGATTTGATTTTGAAAGGAATCAGAAGGTTAATCAGACTTCTGCTAAATCATTTCAACAAGCATTGCATAATTCTCGCTAAATTAGGAGCACCAATAGCTCAAATTAATAATTGCTTTATAAAAAAGATCAGTTGTATGAGCCGAACTAGCGTCATGAATCCAATTTCGTTTACATAGCTTTGGTTTAAATCGATTAACGTAAAGGTTTCAGAACGCACTGTTGGAATTCAAGAACGTAAAGAATGTGAAGCAGCAAGTAGTTGCAGGGACCATGTACCACATAACCCTCGAGGCAGCCGATGGAGGGAAGAAGAAAGTGTATGAGGCTAAGGTTTGGGTGAAGCAATGGATGAACTTTAAGGAAGTTCAAGAATTCAAGCATGTGGGTGATGCTTGATTTGACTACTTTTCTATCTCACTACTTGGTTTGTAGAATAAAGTTGTGCAGTCAGCCATGGATGAATTTCAAGGAAGTTCAAGAATTCAAAGCACATTGGTGATTCTTGATTTCACTTTTTTTTTATCTTACCACTGTGGTTTGTATAATAAAATTAAGCAGTCTGCGCAGCTTTCAAGCACTTGGATTTATAATGTTTTAAGTTGGGGATATGCATCGAACCAGAATTTTATGAATGCTAACTGCTTGATTTGTGAACTCTTTAAACTTTCAGTTTAGATTTTTTCTTAAATCATGTATTGTGCAGATGGTTTGCATGTCTATGATAGTAGTGCACACAACCAAATCCGAACTCGATCAACGCTGCAATCTGAGTTGTTGTGTTGATTATATTTGAATTGAACTAGTATTTGTATAGATCGATCTAGCTCAAAACATTCAAATAGTTTGAATAGCTGAAAATAACAATCTTTTCTTCTTTATGAAATTATATTTCAGAGGTTGTAAGGAAAATAAAGATAAAGTCAATTTAATAGTGTTAGATAGTAAAGAGATAGTAAAGAGTTAAATAAGGCACGAAGTTCTGTAGCTTAACTTGAAACTCGACCTATACATATACTTGAGATAGAAATATTGATTTTCCAGCATTCTAAGAAAGATGATCACTATTTGTACAAAATCCAAACTGAATGAATCAACAATAAGATTGCGCTTAACATTAAGGTCGCAATATTCCGTCTGTTTTGGTGCTTTATGAAATGTAAAAGGTTGTAAAAAGTTCAGCAGTGGACACTTGTATGAGGGTGTAAAGATTTAATTAGTCTTAAAAACTTTCAGGTACCGATTATTGTGATTGTTCAAATCTATATATATTGTTCAGTACCAATTCATTTAGTCAGTGGACGTGGCTAACGACAATCTTGAAATTGCATTTTGATGAGGGACCACAATGTACGTCGTGAGATATGGATCAATGTATATTTGATTGTGTAAATCAAAAGCAAATCGATTAACTTCAAGATCTGGAAACCAAAATCCCGCCCCTATCTGTTAGAATTGTGCCTAAAACCTTGGCCCTTTCCATGAATCATAATAGGCTTTGTCTCCTGTTTGTGAGGGGCAGAAGTGATGGAGGTTAACGGTTGTTAACTAATTGAAAGGGGTAGTTACTGGTTCGTGCAACACGTGTGTGTGTGTGTGTGTGGGAGAATCAGGAGAAAAGAAAGAGAGGAAGATTCATTCATTAATTCGGCATCAGAGAATTCACACCCACATAGAGTGAAACAGAGATACACGGGAGTTGAGAGAGATTAGAAATATCGAGGGGAAAAAGCCTTGATTGAAATTCTCGTTCGCACAAAATCTTGTTTTGTAAACTCTATATATTGTGAAAGATCCATAAAACAAGGGCGACTTTTTTCCGTGGTTGAAGGCGTTATTGTGGTTGAACCACGTAAATACTTTAAGTTCTTTATTTTCTGCATGTGCATTCATAGCATGTATGTGTTGATCATCGCTTGAGTTGATATTTTGGAAATCGATACTATTACTAATATTCGACTCGTTGAGAAGCGAGATAATAATTCAAAAAAACCACTATCTTACATTAATAGTTGGAGCACACATGGTGGATGTGAGTATTATGTGTTATACCATATAAATTTACACATATTTTTTTTGAAAATTATTTTAATAATTTATGTAAAATTTATCTTTAAAAGATGAGAATAACCATATCTTAAATTTTTTGGTAGTTCTTTGTGGTGGTTTTTTAGTTGATTTCTATCATTTCTAAATTTTCATGAAAATATGAAGGACTCCAATGTTGGAAGCATGAAAATGGTTTTAAAAAATATAGTAACTTGTCAGAATTCTTACTTTCTTAATAACATAGATCAACCAAAATTCGAATACTAAGTATAAATATATTATAATCTGGAGAGAAAAATTTTAAAAATATATATATTATATATACACAATTTAAATTGTCTTTTATAGACATCGTTTCATGCTAATAATAAGATATTTATTGTTTCCTATTTAAGTCTCACACAATATTAAGTGATGTTGCATGCATATTAATATTTGTACATCAAATCTTATATCATAAAAAAAAAAATCAATACAAAATTCAATTTGTTAAAATCTTATGATATATCAAATATAAAATCTCATATATAATAGTAAATCTTACTATATAATTGATGTAAATATCGATATATAATATATTGAATGTACATTTAACATCATCCTCAATTCTAAGCTCATCTGTTCAATAATTTAATTTATAGATTATTTTACTATCTAAATGTTTTAACACAAAAATTAATGTGAGAATGTCTCACAGTTTAATTTTGTGATACAATGATTCTATTTGCGTCACCATAAAAAAATATTACTTTTTATGTCAAAATTATTTTTTATTATAAATATAGATAGGGTTGACGCGTCTCGCAAATAAATATATATGAGACTATCTCACAAAATACCTACTTATGTTTTAATTCATTATGTTCTTTTTATACGATATCCAAATCCCACAACGTAAGGGAGTAATGTGAAAATTAAAATTTAGAATGATAAAGACGGAAGAAAAAAATAAAAAAAAATCTTATGAGACTGTTTTACGAGTTGATTTTAGAAGACGACTCTGCGATCCGATCTAGCTCGAGATAAAATATTATTTTTTTATGTCAAAAATATTATTTTTTATATAGATCGAATCAATTGGTCTCACGATTGAGTAGAGGTGTGCAAGCAGTTATAACCGAACTAATCAAACCAAAATTGCCAAAACCAAGAAGCAAACCGATTTTTTTCACTGCCAATCGAACCTATTGATTTTCTGTATTACCACCAAACAAATCGAACCGATTAATAAAATAAGCTATGAAAGAAAAAACTTTTCAATTTTTTTTTTTCAAACGATGATTACAACATTTTTCAGTTGAAATAATCTCAATCGTGAAATGATGAAATGTGTTTTCTTGTTAGGCTAGGCCTATAATAAAATCAGGTATTATATATTTAAAACCTATTACAAAATAAAAAATTAAAGTCAAGACCCATTAAATATATTTTTGAATATATAAATAAATATAGATTTAATCAATTTAGATATTTTTTTAAAAAAAATCGAAATCAAACCGAGAGATATTTTTTTTAAAAAAAAAAAAAAACATGCCGTAAGTTATCTCGATCCTCGATTACCGATATAGGGCTTTCAATCAATCCAATATATAAACCCGCGGCTGCCCTCGCTTCTAGTCCCTCTCCCTCTCCCCTCTCCCTCTCCCTCTCCCCTTCTTCCGTCTCAAGAGCTTCCCTTCTCTCTCTAAATCGATCATTAATGGCCGTCACTTTCTCAGACCTGCGCACGGAAGCCGGCCTCAAGGCCCTCGATGGGTTCATCTCCGGAAAATCATACATCTGCTGGTTAATATTCCTCTTTTATTTTCAATTTATGTGGAAATCGTTTAGATTTTTGCTTGACTGTGTAATTTTGTCTGTGGGTATCAGCGACAAGTTTACGAAAGATGATGTTAAGGTTTACGCTGCAATTTCGGAGAAACCCAGTGGAGATCTTTACCCCAATGCCAGTCAGTGGTACGAGACAATATCGGCAAAGCTGGCCCCCAGGTACTTCAACCCCTCAATTGTTATGATTTGTTATTTTTTGTTAAGAACTATGATTCATCAATAAATTGAAAATGGACAATTGAAAGATTAGACGTCCTACTAATCTTAGGAAAAAACAAAAGCTGACTGCCCAATTCGGCTTTAAGGTTTTGTATTCTGGAGAAAGTATTATATTTTAATACTCGTTCAAGAAGTTTTCTACAATTCAATTTACATATCTATACACGGGAATAGTTGTATGGATTAGCTTTGCTTGGTCGACATTTTCCTGGTCTTATGACTATATTATCGGTATGCTATCGTTAATCCGTAAAAGATTGTGTAGAATTGTTCGAAGAAGCCTGGAAAGGTTGGGAAGTTGTTTACCTTGATATTTAAGCTTGTTGAAATGTGAGAATATATTTAATCTCCATATTGGTTTTCGCCAAGAATTTTAATTCACTGAAGTTCCTTAAGATTGACTTCTTATGCAGTTTATGGCTCAGTATTAATGATATCTTCTATTGAGTTGACTGGCTCTTTGTGCTTGTGGCATGAATAATTGTGTAGCTTTCCTGGGAAGTCTGTCGGAGTGAGCCTTTCCGGCCAACGATCCCCTGCAGAGGATGCTCCTGCTGTGGAAGCCAAGGTAGCTGCTTTTTAACCTTGTTTATGTAAAGAATTATATATACGATTATGGGTATTAGGCTATTAGAAATATAAGAATATGAACTTTGTCTTTGTGCCCACTGTCGTTCACTAAGAAGTTTGACGCCTTTAGACTTTAACAGTCCATTTGGTTATAATTAACTGAGGGATTGAAAAGGAAATGCTAAAGCTTTGACAGCAAACTTTGAATACAAGCAAGATGAGTGAGTAATGAAAAAGTTATATAGATTTATGAGGTCTTCATAAATATGTTTCTACAGTTTGATATATCATTTTTAGGCTTCCTTTGTGATTTCACCTAAGTGAGGATCCATACAACTTACGAGTTTTTGATGCAATAAAACATGTAGAAGTTTAATTATTATTTGATGAATAAATCTCTTCAATAATGATCCTACTTTTAATAATAACCTTTTGCAATATCTCGTGACACTTTTTTGATTTGTTTTACGTCTCTACTTTGATTATCTAAAATAGTGCGATGAAAACTAAAATATCTCTTAAAAAAAACTTATATACATTGGTGCATAATTGTAAAAAACATGAAAAGAAACCCAGGTCCAGCAATTTATTTGAAGCCCAATCAATCCAAGCCCATAACTATATAACACTTGCTAAACACTTATGCATACATCAGTAGTTGCAGTCTTCGTTTTTCTCAAAAATAATCAGCGCAGAACAGAACCATAGTTTCTGTTTTTTGGCAAAGTTTAGTTAGTGACATAGTTGTCAAGGGCGCTTTGGGTCGTTGTGTTGCAAGGTTTGGGTTTGGGTTTGGGTTTGGGCTATTTGTTTTAAACAAGTAATTAAAAACGCTTTAAGTGCGCTTGAGTGAAGTTCAAAGGCGAGTGCCTGAGCTCGACTTAGTGAGTCGCTGCGCGTGGGATGACCCTAGGTGCAGGGTCCTGGCTTGGTGGCGCCTTTCGCCTGAGGCCCTCGCCATTGACAACTATGGTTAATGCTGCCTTATTTTTCTTTATTTATTTGTATCCAATTCCAACTACAATTCTCTCTTGCCCTACATTAAATATTTTTTCAAATATATTTTTGATTATGTAATATTTTATTAAAAATTTACTTTGTATATTTGAATTCTAAAAGTTTATACCAAGTGCAACCTACTTCTACAAGGCAAGCCTTGCGCTTGTGCCTCACTCACCATGGCCCCCTATGCGCTTTAGTGAGCTCTGTACCTAGATTATTATGCATTGGTTGCAAGTCGACCATTAGTAAGTTTTGTATCAGATTGTTTCTTTGAAATTTCAGACGCAAGCTGCCTGCACTTTTTTTGGGGGCAAAAACCTTACTTTATTACTTAGACTCCCAGTGATCTCAATTTTTTCACGTGACCTTTAATTTGAGGAGGTTTTCAGTAGGTGATTTTGTGCCTTTTTCTATGGTTTTGACGGGTTTTTGAATTTGCTTTACATGTCTGTACATGTGTTGCATGATGGTGGGAGGGGTGCCTTTTGGATATGTCAAGCTGCCTACACTTGCTTTTTTTTGTAAAAACATAGCTTTATTAATTATCACTTAGACTCCTGGTGATCTCAATTTTTCATGAGACCTTTGATCCGAGGAGGTTTTTCAATAGGTGATTTTGTGCCTTTTTCAAAGGGTTTAAGGGGGCTTTGAATTTGCTTTACACGTCTGTACGTGTCTTGCATGATGGTGGGAGGGCGGTGCCATTGGGATATGCATGGGCTGTTCCACACTTATGACACATCTATTTTCAATTTTTTAGTTTAATGGATCTTGTTTCACTTTTCTGCCTTCATATAAATTTTTTCCAGGAGGCTGCAGGAGGTGACGACGACGACGACGATCTGGATCTCTTTGGTGATGAGACAGAGGAGGAAAAGAAGGCTGCTGAAGAGAGAGAGGCAGCTGCAAAGAAATCCGCTAAAAAGAAAGAGAGTGAGTTTAGAATAGTGCAAAAATTATATGAGCATAGCATAAAAAAATCATTGTTCTAGGGTCATTTTGTGCTGGGTTAATTGTTTTGCAATTGGTTCTTAGATAACAGGAAATGTTGCATTTCTTGTTCACATGATGCAGATCAGTTTTTTTTGTCAACTTTTTTGTACATGAGTTTACGACATTGAATTACCGGATAAATTATTTCTCCTTTCATTGGTGTTATTTCTCCTTTCGTTAGTGTTCTCAAGATTTGCTGATTGAATGTGGATATCCAGGTGGAAAATCCTCTGTTCTCATGGACGTGAAACCTTGGGATGATGAGACAGACCTGAAGAAGCTAGAAGAGGCCGTTCGGAGCATTGAAATGCCTGGCCTCTTGTGGGGAGCATGTATGACTTCTTCAATTTTATATTTCCAGCCATTTTTTGTTTCTTTTTTTTCCCCTGCTGACAACCAAGTTAGTAGTTTCTGTCTGAAGCTTTACTTTTTCTCTCCTTGTGCAGCAAAATTGGTAGCTGTTGGATATGGAATCAAGAAACTGCAGATCATGCTTACCATAGTCGATGATCTCGTCTCGGTTGATAATCTCATTGAGGAGTATCTCACAGTCGAGCCTCGCAACGAGCACATCCAAAGCTGTGATATTGTGGCATTCAACAAAATCTGATTAGAGCCTTCTTTTGCTGTAATTTTGTTCTTGTGGTTAGCACTTTTTCTTGTCTTTGAGTTTCATATTTTTCTGCTATTTTTAGGAAGATGTGGTTTGATTAGTTCCTGGACAGAATAGGAATGAATAGTTGCGAACTATTAAATTATCCAACTTGATGCGATGATTTATGAGATTAGCATGATACAATACTTCAAATTATCGATCCTTCTACACAAAAGGTTTGTGATTTTTTTTAAAATAAACTTTAATAATATTTTCGTAAGATGTCTGGTTTCATGACAAATAAATGAGCAAGCCCGCGTAGCACTTGAGTTGATGGTAACCAACTTGGGATCATGTTAAGTGCCGTTTAATTGGATGAATGCGATTTGATGTGTTAAAATGTTTGAATTGAAAGTGAGATAATATTATGTTTACGATTGATTAAATTTGATTCGATATAAGGTGGTAATGATGGATTATTGATGCAAAATCATGCCTCCCAACCTAGCTAAAAAATGTTGAACACCCAGAAGACAAGCAAAATGGTTCCATACCTGAAACACAGTCTCACTAAGAAAGAACATAACATCAACTGTTTCTTAATTGTAATAGCATCAAGTCTTTATACTTTGATCGATTAAGTTTTATAAACGATCTACAAATTCGTTTCTCGATAAGTTTTCAATTACTTTCGATAATAACAAATGGTATCAAACTAGTTGCTTCTGATTTATTCTATTTTCAAGATTTTTTTAAAAAAACGAGTCATCTCATAACATATCTGTTAATAGATAATCCATATTTTTTGAGAAAAAATACCTAACGGATGTGAAGTTAGATGCTTGCTAAAGGACTAACATTGTTAAAATTGACACTATTGGAAAAAGAGAATAAGAGACATCAAGCAGAAGTAGGCAACAATCAACATTCAGAAGAACTGGTAAAATGTCGAGTGAACTTTATGGACAATTACAAGAGCAATTACAAATATGTATATGAATTGACTAGGACTTGAGCCATGATATTTTTTAAATTGTGCTAATTAAATTATTACTTATCTCCCCTTATTCGAAATATTTAAACAGTTCATTAGTATTAAATAATATTTTTTTTGTTCTTTTTCAAAGATTTTTATATGCTTATTAACTTTTTTGATACTGATGATAAAAGTAGGAATTATTAATAATATTATTTGTAAATAGACGTACGTCTTAATATAGTACCATAATTTAATTGTTTATATAAATTAGAAATCCCCATTATTTTAAGAATTTGATTAAAGCAAACTTTAATATAGTCTATCTTTGTTTGTACAAAATATCATATTTACAGATATAAATTCAATAACTTTATATTTTCAGACTAATTTTATTTTAGAAAATGCACAGTATTTCATGATTTCATCTGCTTGTTTAGAATCATATTTATTATTATTATTATTATTATTATTATTATTATTATATATCGCGTGCCTTGGATCTTCGAGCATTTAAAGAAAACCCTACCCTCAAATTTCTTCTTCTCACGTCACTATGGCCAGGAAGCGAAAAGCCCGAGCCGTCGAAGCTCCTCAAGAGCCTGAGCCTGAGCCTGAGCCTGAGCCGGAGCCGGATACGGAGCCTGATCCGGTACAACTCGAGGAAGCAGAGCAGGAACAAATCGTTACGGAGGAGGCCCAACAAATCGTAGAGGAAGATCCAGGTATCGGGGAAGGAGAAGTCGGTGATGAAGCAGTAGCAGAGGAGCAGGAGGAAGAGGAATTAGATGAGGGAGATGGAGAAGCAGAAGAAGAAGAAGGAGAAGGAGAAGGAGAAGGAGGAGAAGGAGAGGAGGAGAAAGAAGACGACGCTGTGTTTGAGAATAATGAGCAGGAGAGTGAAACTACGGGGAAGTTACTTGTGGATGATGCCTTGACGAATGGAGGTGAAACTGAAGGGCAGGAGGAGGAAGATGAAGGAGAGTTGGAGGAAGAGCCATTGGAGAAGCTTCTTGACCCTTTTTCCAAGGACCAGCTGGCTCGTTTGATCAAGGATGCGGTGGACAAACACCCTGACATCATGGAGGATGTGAACAAGTTGGCGAACGCTGACCCTTCACACCGCAAAATATTCGTGCACGGCCTTGGATGGAATTCGAATACTGAGCTGATTACTTCTGTGTTCGGTAAGTTCGGAGAAATCGAGGATTGTAAGGTTGTCATGGACAAGAATTCTGGGAAAGCCAAGGGTTATGCTTTCGTCCTCTATAAGAACCGTGATGGGGCCCGTCGTGCTTTGTTGAAGCCACAGAAGATGATGGAGGGTCGAATAACTTCATGCCAATTGGCCTCTGCAGGTCCAGTTCAGGCTCCTCCCCCGACTGTGGTGGCCACTGTCGCGGTACCACCTCCATCTGAGTACACTCAGCGGAAAATTTATGTGAGCAATGTATCAGCTGAGCTTGATGTTCCGAAACTGGTGGAGTTCTTTTCCAAATTTGGGGAGATTGAAGAAGGGCCTTTGGGGTTGGATAAAGAAACTGGAAAGCCAAGAGGGTTCTGTTTGTTTGTTTTCAAAACTCTAGAGGGTGCCAAGAGGGCATTGGAAGAGCCGCACAAGAAGTTTGAAGGTCAAATTCTGCATTGCCAGAAAGCAGTAGATGGGCCTAAAATTTCTAAGGCTTCTCTAAACTTTCAGCATACTCAACCACTACAGCAGCAGATACGGCCTCAGCATCACCATCACAATCACAATCGTCACCAGGGGCAGTTGGGGCATTACCATCATGCTGCAAAGAGGGGCAAGTTTGGAGGGGGCCGGGGAGGCATGAGGCACGCAGGTGGACACTTAATGGCGCCCAGTGGAGGGACAACTGCGCCTGCAGTGGGGTTTGGCCATGCAGTTCCCCCTGCCGCGATTGGACAGGCTGTAGCTGCTTTGTTGGCAACTCAGGGGGCTAGCTTAGGGATTGGTAATTTGCTTGGAGGGATTGGAACAGGTGTGAATCAGCAGGGAGGTCCACCGATGATGAGTAATGCAGCTTACGCAGGTCAGGCTGGTGCTAGTAGCTATGTAGGACAGCCTGGGATGCAAGGAGGTTATGTTACCCAGCAGCAGATGGGTCAGGGTGGCGTTAGGCCACATCAGGGTGGTGCTCCCTACATGGGTCATGGTCACTAGGTAAGTTTTGTTGACAATGCCCCTAATTAAAAATTTTCAACAAATACTCTTACATTAAATGCTTAAATTGTGTTGATTTGTCTAACGTGATGTTTAGACTTGCTGTTACCTCGTGCTTGTTGCTAAAGGGTTATTCCTGAATGATAATAGGAAGATTTAGAGCATTATAGAATTGAATTTTCCTACTAATGAAGCACTACTGGAATTTTTACTGCCTTTGTAATTGTACCCGAGAACCAGGGAGGGGAAACCGTACCAAAATCAAAGGATTCCACGATACCTGCCAAGAGGGGCATGCCAAGATACAGCTATATTTGTTTATCACTTATATTAGTGGACATTTTGGCTTACTTTGATTAAAATTAATTATTTTTAATAAGATCCATGTATCAAATGAAGATTTTCATCAATTGGAAGGATTTTGACTTCTCAGATGAAAGAATGGAAAAGAACCAGGAACTTTTAAGTAATGGCATGAGTATTACAAAATCTACCAGTGATTAGTTTAGTTCATGCTGTTAAAAGAAGGAATAGGAATATGAAAACTCTGACTACTATATATAACTTGAAGTTTGCCTGTATTGCTGTTTTTTTAGAAATTGGAATCATATGATACAAATTAAATTGAAGTCTAAAGGAATTGATGTTGCATTAGGTCTGAAAATTATATGGTGTGAACTTGGTAGTGATTACTGAAAATATACATATGTTTGAGATTTCATGAACAACCATTCCAACAATTGTACTTGAATCAGAGTCACAGGCATTAACTATCATGATAAGTTTGATAGCATAAATAGAATGCAGTTGATGGATTAACCCCCTACCTCACCCCCAGATTACATTCTTCGTAAGAAGCTACCATGCATCAATTCAATTTGCGGAAATGATGCTGCCATGATATTTCTGCTGTGCTTGTCGATTTTACACAGCTATGTCCTATTTCTTTGATATCATGTAACTGATATGAGTTTTTTTTCCCTTTTCCATTGTGTTTTTTAAATTTTTTCATGTTGTGCCAATCTCTGTGCTTATAATTCTTAAATCTTGGCATAGATTTATCTTGTTTACTTAGTGATGTATTTTTTGTTTTCATGGTCTTATATGTTTAATATGTTTTCTCTGGCAAAAGCTTTTTACTTGTTTAAAAATTCAGGTGCTTCTCAGTTTTTCTTGTTAAATATGTTAATGCTTGGGTTGCTGCTTCAGATTATTCATTTCCTGTGAATGAATTTTACTTTTGTTTTTCGAACAGTCTTTTTATGTTTAATGTATTCATTGTGCAGATTCTTCAAAATTGCACCAAACTTTTAGTTTTGGACTCTGGTGATTCTTCTGAAGTTCAGGCACTCATGCAAATGACGTCTTTCCTTATTGCAAAAAATTACCATTTGCCTAAAGACTAGAATCTAAAATATGTACTTTTCTATTTGTTTACTTTTGTCCGTCAAACATTTTCTAAAACAGTGACTCATCTTGCTTATAATAACAACTTTTTAAAAGGATTGAGGTCCACCGGTTATGATCCCGTGTGTCTGCGATATTTTCATTTGTGTCAATTAGGTATCTTAATCCACATCTGGCATTTGCATTCACTTGTTGCTTTTGTCAATTGCATCATGCAAAAATATAAAAGCTTTAATTGATGATGAAATGTAACCTGTTTTCATGATCTACATCCGTGCCTTACTGTTTGATCTTGTTTAAACTTTTTCAAGATAGCGAAGCCGTACATCAATTTAGTTATTTTTTCGTAGTGACTCGTAAATGGATATCCTGAGTAGTTTTACTCTTAACTAACTAACAAACTTGACATTTTGATGCTATTACAGTTCAATGCAGGAAAGCTCGTAATGTATCACTGCTGCTTTGACTTCTTTGCGCTGTCTTTAATATGTGTTATAATTGGAATTATTTACATTTTTACGTAAAATGCAAATTACTTGATGTATGTTAAAATATGAATTATTTACATTTTTTCCTAAAATGCAATGATTAACTCCCATTTACCAGACATGAAGGTTTTTTAAATGGCACCAATTTAACTTGAAAAAAGTGAGTTTTTGAATCTTTTTGTTTAAACAAAAACAGGTTTTTTTTTAAGTCGTTGAGTGTCACATCATTGCTTTAAATTTATGGTACATCCAAACAGAAACTACCAATTTGAAAATTAGAATATTCTTTACGAACATCATGAACAATAGGAACCGGGGACACATTGTTTTCATTTCAACAGCTATGGTGGTTAGATGATTTGCGAATGAGATCAAGTTTAGTGGCTGGACTCAACCAAGAACATGAACCGAGACATGTTTTTTAGCAGCAAAGATTCCTGGCACATAAAATTGTTATGTTCAAATCTCTTTCACTTTTGCTAGGATCTTGCTTCTCCGCAAATTTAAAATTTTAATTTTTTTTAGTAGTTAAAAGTCCTCCGTTCTTATTTGTTCATGGAGTTCTGCCATTTTTGGCAAAGTCATTATCTTTTTCCATGGAAAATTTATCTCCATGGTTAATCTCTCCTCCAACATCCACTTTTCCGAGTCCCTGTTGATTAAAGTTAAGCAGAAATCCATTGGTTTCTTTGTATTTGGGGGTTGGTTTTCCCAGAGGCAGGGTACCTGAACCAGAAGTCGAAGCCATAAGGAAAGATGTTGCTGCCTCCTGCTCTTAGGCAGGTAATTAGCCATTTTTGCTTCCTCCAAATCTTGTGTCCTGATTGTTGTTTCATCTTGTTTCATATAATATGAAATGGCAACACATTCGTAGAATGAACTTAAAATTGATTGAAGGGACTCCATTAAACTTCTTACCTAAAACATGAAATGAAATAGAATTGAATATTAGATAGAGTAATCTTTGCCAGCATCGATACCACTCTCATGATCATTGTTTTTTCAGCAACATCCCTTGAAGGATATAGTATTCTGTAAAGCTTTATGTTCCCTTTGTTTGGTTTTTATCTAAGCAAGAGATCATCGTCGTCTTTTAATGCTCACTGGGATTGTGCTCATATGCTTAACCACTTTGATTATCTGTGTGTTTTCGTCCCATTAGTTTAAGCAGAATTTGAGATTCTGGGTTCATGTTACTTGAGAAATTTTGGGTTAATTTTGCAGTGCTAGAGATAGGTCCTTGGCAGAGGATTTTTTCCCTTAGTTGGTTATACCCACCTGCTAGTACCACTATCCCAAGGGTAACATTGACTGCCACCCTCTCCAAAGATAAATGCTTTATATATGATACATATACATGAAAATATTATTTCAAAATCCATCCATAGACTAGAATGTAAGCTCTGCCATGAGTATAATTCTGGGTTTCTGAAAAAATGCTTCATCCACAAATTCCATTTGCATTTGTGTTACCTAGTCTATGAAACAACACAAAAGTACCTATTTTTGAATGCTATTTAATGCCCCGAAACTCTCGTGTGTATGAAAATCATTGTTCCTTAAGTCAGTTTTTCCGTTTAGAAAGGTTGATAGAAGAGTACGTCTCTCATTGGTTCTAGTTGGAAATGGTAGCATTCCAATCTAAATCTACAATTCAAGTGTTTGAAAGAATGTAGGGTGCGTTTTGGATTGGGGGATTTGGTGAATTTGAATTTTAAGTCCTTGGTCAAAGTGCATCCAATGTGTTCGGATGATTTTTAAGCATATGAATTTGAATTTCTTTAGCTTTAATTTCCAGTTATTGTTAGATTTTTGTTTTCTTGGTTCATGGAATCATTTGAATTGGTTCCTAAATTTTTTACTCAAATCAAATAATTCAATCCAAACACAAGCATCATGATCTTTGAGGGGGGTTTGTTAGGAAAATATGAAGATATTGATAATCGTTAACGGTTCTTTTTAATGCGATTCATTTCACTCTGTTTTGTTTTTCTTTTATTTATACTATCTTGTTTTTTTACACGAGCAACTTCCCTTATTTTCATATTTATATTATATGAATTTTCTATTTAAAATCTCTTTTGTCTAATAATTTTGAACTATAAATATATATTGTATTAATGTTTATGTTATAAATTTCTTGATATCGTTTAAAATGCACTTGAATTTGTTCAAAATTAGAGTACTACAATTTTCTTTAATAAATGATAGTGCTATAAATTTTTTTTACTAAACAATATAAATAAATGCTCAAAAACATTTGAACTGTAAACCCTTTTTTTTTTTTAAAAAAATATATACATAAAATACAAAACAAGAAACGCAATCTCAACCAAAATCTTCACACCATGGGTTTGCAACAGCATGGAGGGAGGAGGATTTACATCATAGTGGGAGTTGGTGACAGAGAAGTGGCTAGGGATTTCACAGAGAGAGGGGTGATTTCGTGTAAAATATGAAGGTTCTTCTGATCCAAGTGTTGTTTGTAATGTTTGAGTGACGGATTAATTTACGAGGTGGCGAATGGAGCAGGAGGTGATGATGGCCAAAATATCGGGGTAGGTCAAGGTGGATACGGAAGTGGAGAATCATCAAGTCTTGAAATGTTTGAATATTTGAAGATCTATGTGGGGTCTTTCCATAATATACAAATCTTTTGCAATAATAAAGTTCCAACAAACAAAAGTTATTTGGTTCTAAAAGTGTAATTATGCAGTAAATTAGTATCTTGATAAAAGTTAGTTAATTGCTTTAGTATCGAGGTATAAAACTATTGTTTAATTTAGGCGGTTCAAACTATTAAAATTTTATCGAAAAATAGGTTAAAAAGATGCTAGCTTGAGTAAATTAAGTATTACCCTGATACAGTGATAGTACATCCAATTATTTTTATTTAAAAAATTCTTACACTGGGTTCGCAAAAATGCATATAAATAAATATTTATTGTTTGATATACATTTGGGATAATGGCTAAAGGTGGATTAACTCAATTCGAAAAACGCAGTACAACGCGTACGAATTCTGAGAACAGCCGATTACCTCAAAAACAACAAACAGAATACTCTATTTTTTTATTTGTTACGTAACGAGTCAATTCCCGGACAACTCCAATAGAAAGAAGTAACAAATCACCATTTTATAAATTATGACAAATTAGCCAACTAGATTTAAAAGATAGGATATAATCTTATGTTAAATCAAATTTTGTGCTAAACAGATTTATGTGACTATCGAACAGTTTCAACTCGTAGATTCTCTGAATTCAACATCAATACTAAAAAAAAAAAACATTTCCGTGGCGTCAATAAAAACACAATAATAGTCTTTCAATGTATAATTATGGAAATGTTATTAACTTTTGTAACACTAACTATCAAATATTTAATTTACCAAATAATTAAGGTAAAAATAATAAATAATTTAAATTTTAGACAATTTTAAAAAGAAAAATATAACCAGACAAATACTCGAACCTATATAAAAGATACATAGATGTCAACCAAATTTGTATTCGAGCTTTGACATTTCGATGACTCAAAATGGATGTCTGTTGGAGCTCTGGTACTCGGCTCACATGTAGGACTAAGCTGTTGACTACCAATACCACTCAACAAACAACAGCATAAGTTTCAAAGCTAATTTATTAAAATTCATCCATATAATCCATGTTGGAAAAATTTGATAACTTTATTGTCTATCTATTGAAAAACCTCCATTCTATCCCTATGTACAAGTTACAGACTCGGTCGGCAAAAGAAAAGTTTCATCAAGCCGTTATACGACTTCAAAATGAAACACACGTCGCCTTATCAAACATAGTAGCATCATCCAGCAACTTGTACACTGTAACATACTATGTACAGAAAACATCCTCGGTTCCAAGCTGTGAATTTGCTTTCCCTTTATAAACTGTTAGAATTATCTTCCCAAAATTTGTGGTTGTCACTTGGTGACTATACTGGTCAGGAATCTGCTCACTGGTTGACCTCTTTTACGGAACCATTTTGACCTCTGGCACGGGTGAAGTCATCCAAACTCCGGTATTCCTCTCTGAGCAGTCTGTCCAATTCTGGATGTTTCTTTATTGATTCCATGTGGCCACTGGCCTCCCGATAATGATGAAATGCCCTGCAAACCCAAATAAAAGGATTGTAATAACAGCAGAAACACTCGAGGTGTAATGTAAAGAAAATAATACTGAGAGTAGAGAAAATAATACTGAGAGTAGTTTCTGATGGCAGATACTATGATCATGTAAAGCACTTTTCGGATCGTGGAATTAATTTTACACCCTAGAAATTAAATTTTCTTGAATATTTGACAATCATCCAGCACAAGCACACTACAAAGGCAAGAATGGTGTATACTATTGAATATTACAGGACTAGAATTAGCTCTGGGTAAAAATAGTTTCTACTATGATATAAAATCAGTAGATCACAAGTTCGAACCTCATAAATGCAATCCCCTATATTTCATAAGTTAATCTTGAGTTGTTATCATGTGTTTTTATTGCTCAGTAACAGACCAACATGCAGGAATGTGTTTCGATATTAATTCCAGCTCTGTGACTTACACACGATAAGAAACGTTTAAAAAAAAAAACTAACTTTAGGTCTTCTCTTATGAATTAGAACTTCGGGAAATACATGTTACTACATTATCTTAGTCTAGAACGGAGAACAGGATGTGATGTGATATACTCCTCGATCGGGAAGAAGTCAGTAGGAATTCACAATATAGCCATGACGACGCGCAAGTCATTTTGAATTAACAGTTAGCAGTAAATAGAATAAAAACACAAGGTTTAGCGAGAATTTACACAACTGAAAAATCACATCTTTTCACTTACTCTGTTGACACAAGCTCTTAAACCACTTTCTGGAGTCTCCGGTATTGTAATTTTACCATTATAAGCGAAGGTAGAAAAAGAAATATTTAAAGGTCTTTTTTGGTTACCAATATTTTTCCAGGCCATAAAGATTCCCTCTTGTATAGAAGTCAAGAGCCAGCTGTTCGAAGTTGTCGTAGAGGTCCTCTCTGAATTCCTTCTCCAAACCATAACTGAAAAAAAAAACAGGTTAAAACATCATAGAATGGAGAATAACGGAACATGTTGATACTTGAATGGAATCTAGCCAAGTAAATGAGGAGAGTACAATGAACTTAAACAATCAGCCAATTAATTTTGACAGTGAACTAAGAAATGCAGGAAACCTACCTATAAAACCTGAAAAGGCACTCAATTCCATAATAATAACCAGCAGCAGCATCCTCTAAAGCCACCTTTCGGAACTCATTATACATAGAAGGGTTAAACATGTCCCTTAAGAAATAAGACCAAAACCTGTACAATGTATTCATCTCCTGCAAGCACAGAGCAGCATGTGTTATGTCTATATCACACCAGGCACTCAATGGATACTATGTCTGCGTCCACAGCAGAATAGCACGTTTTATCTGCTGCAATTATCTACCAAATATAGGACAGATGAAAGCCAGCTAGATAAACAAAGCTGTAGAAGTAACTTTAGAGAGCAAGATCTAGGATATGCTTGGTTTGTCTTCGGTGATTTTAGAAAATGTATTAGAGAATTTGATGTGTTTGGTTTATATTTCTGTACTATAGATGTTAGTAAGCACGTGTTTAGTCATTAATGCGCATGGATATATAATTTAACATATAAGACATTTAAAAATATAGTATGTATTTTATTAAAATATAATATTATAATTGATTTTTATAGGAGTAGTGAAAATTTAAGTTATCAGCAAATAACTAAATATTGTTTCCAGGCCATAATTATACCCATATGTTGCAGCAGATCCGAATTTATAACCTTCTAATGAAGTTTCAATCGACTGCAACTTATAAATCAACTAAGCAGTAGTTAAGTGGATGAATGTGAACGGACACAAGTCAGACAAGAAGAAAGTGTGCAATATTTTCTGTAATGATCCACCATACTAGTCTATATTAGACCATTTCAAAAAAAACCTTGAAATAATCATCTCCAAAAATCGTTGGGATGAGCTTTTCCTGAAATAACTAAAATTACCTCACTACAGCCGATGCCCATTTTCTTCCGATCATTAAGGCAACGCTTGTGATATTTCTTGTAGCTGAGAAAATAAATAACCCAGTCAAGAAATCAAACTCTTAGCAGAAAAAATTCTAAAAAAATTTGCACGTGAATGTGAAACATACACACTGGCTAATGTTTCCTATATCTAGTAGGTGCAGAATTTCATTAGCATCCTAAGAGCCTCTTAAAAATCTCACTTACAGCTGCTGTTTGAATCCATTTTCCTCCAGGAGTTTATGACTTGGATGTTGAAATGGTGGAAAAGACTTTGGCACAGAACCAACTGGTGAGCTACTGCCTGAAAGATTTTTGCGAGGTGAAGCACTCAATTTTGAAAGCCTTAGCCTGCAAAATTAAAATTAAGTTCTAAATTTTATCGGAAGATGGTAAAATTTAACAAAAACCTTTATAAAAAACATCCCACTTTTTAAGTTACATTAAATCTTTTATCTCATTAAACAGAAAAAGGCAACCATAATGCCAATGAGCATGAATATTGTATGCTCACCCATGACTATCAGGAGGAGTAGAACCAAAGAAAAAACCAACAGAATCACTGGGTGGACTTTCAGATATCTTGTCGAGACTGTTTCTGCCACTTCCATGAGCTTTAAAGTTGCCAGGGAAAAGTCGCTGATTATTAATAGAATGCTGCTTGGAGCTGCCTTTGCCTTTCTTCCTTCGAAAATTAGAATTTCGAGGGCTTTCACAGCTACTTCCCCCAATAGAATGATCAGGAACCCTTAAATTCAATCCAGAAGCACCTTTGGGAGAATATCTGAAGTTCTCGTCCCTGCTTTCGTTATCAGGCTTATCATGCCTAAGAGGAGATCGTTTAGAGTTTAATTCCTGCAAATTGTAATTGTAATAATAAATATAGAACCAACTCTTTATCTTTTGACACAAAATGTAACAAAAGTATTCCCCAAAACATTTCCATTAACCTGCTCATAAAAATAGAGGCCATCGTTTATGGCAGATGCAAGCTCACTGGACATGGCTTCCGATTCTTTGCCAGCCACTTTGGTAATCCGAATATTCTGTATCACACAACCTAGTTAGTCAGCATATTATAATCATATATCCTATTTTCAACCACTCAGAAAGCACTCTTGTCGATATTGATAGCTAACCATGTCACTATAGAACCCTGCTCCACCCCCAAACCACGAAGGAAAGCAAGCATTCAAGCACACTCTTTCAAGTTGAATTCCATACTTAAAAGTGTAAATCCCATCAATCAATCGTAAAAGTAAATTTCCAATTAGATTTGATTTTTTACATCTGACAAATGACAATATACTTCTGGACCATGATTATGATTGAAGCAATTTTTGACTTTTTATAGTGCTTAAAACTGAAGTACTTATTTATAGATCATACAAAGACATTTTCATATAAACCCTGACAGCACAACAATAATTAACATCCCAGAAACATTCTGAGAACCAAATATATATACTCATAGGAAGTTGAAAATAAATAAGTAAATAGCTCAGAGTTTCACCTGAGTGACAATTACAAGCCTTTCAACAACTTGATCATTGACAAGTTCATCGTCCTCATCGTCATCCCTGCACAACATTTGGTCAGAATGAAAGGTAAAAATTATGCCGAATTCTATGTAGTTAAAATTCACAGGGAAAAGGACATGTAAAAAGGGTAATACTAGATATTATTTGGAATGAACTATGAAGTGCCAATATCACATGATTGGACTTCGTGATATGAAACCCAATGAAATTTAAAGCAATTAAATAACTTAAAAGTTTTTTCTCCCACCAGAACATAGAGGTATAAGAATTTACACATTACACGCAACTAAACCATGAAGTCGTACTATAATTTTCAATGCAACATGCACAAGAGTCCAAGCTTATTTTTAGGCACTTATTCCTTTTCAAGAACTTAACAGGAATGTCTAGAACAAACTCGATGTTAACAATTAAAGATAAAGGTAATGGAGCATGGGATACCTTCTGACCGTAGGATGATTACAAGCCCTTGCCATTTTCTTCTCCACTTCCAGTTCTTCATCGAGCATAAATGTGCTATAAAAATCATTAGAAGAGCCATCCAGATTATGCACATCCAGATTTGAAAGCACCGGTGTCTTTCTTTTTTCACAATTTTCAAGGATAATTGATTTTGCAGAATCAGCAACTTGTGAGACATCTGGGAACTTTGAGTCGTTACTGAGCTCCACACCAAAATTCCCACTACTATTTCCTAAATTAATATTTTTAACTTCTTCACTGGAAAGGGAATTAACTCTGTCTGTCTCTGTACAGTCAATAACAGGTTCTTCATTAGAAAATGCAATCAATGGTGTGTGATCCATAGAGCTTCCATTTGGTGAAGGAGGTTATTACTTATTTCATACCTTCTGAGCTCTCCTTTTTATTTTCATCGAGATCATCATTCTTCATAGCATCTGAAACAAAAGATGAAGTTTTACTGGTAACAGAAGCTGGAATCCACTTTGACCACTCGTCCCGTCTCCTTATCTTTTCTCCCTGTACAGATTGAATAACAAAGAGTATCGAGGGAAAAGTAATCTGGGTAAGAAATAAAAAGGCGTAAAAGAAAACCCCATGTCATAATCAGGGATTGACTCAGGGGTGTTCAAAAGATGCAAATTATCCAACCTGCACTTCAATGGTTTCTGAAGCCTGTAATGCATCCAGAATAAATGGTATCTCTGCAGTCATTCTTTTAACCTGAAACACAATTTGTGACGAAATTTAGTTGCATAATTTCCATTAAAAAAGTTTGACAAACCAAATCACGCACAGGAGACAACGGCACGTCAAAATCCTAACACCATCATTATCCACCCTTCACCCACCAAAGAGAGAAAATAGCTTATTTTTGGATCATCTAATAAGACTATCTATTAGCAAGCATTGTCCCCAAGAGGAAAAGACGAAAAAGGAGTAAAAAAACCCAAATACTGTTAAAGTCCTCCAATTAGATGACACAATGAATCTGTAAAGAATTACCCTAGGAAAGTCAGCAATGGCAGATATCTGGACCCAACCTTGGCCATCCATCAAGGAAATCAAATAATTATCCATCCGGAGATTCTGGTCACTGAGAAAGTGAAAGAGCTAAATTCTTAGCTTACATAATAGAAGTTCCACAGAAACTCAAAATGTAGGTGCTTTTATTATTTACTGCAAATGAAGTGGTTTAAGAAATTGCTAAACTTATCACAAATACCAAAGAAACATCAGCACGTTTCAATGTAACAGGTAGCACCCATCACCGTAGATAATCATTAAGAGTAGTTATTATTCTGCAAATATTAATGTAAGTTGACTAGACTCCACGAGCAGAATGCCAAAGTTTTCCTGTTCATTAGACAGGGATAAACATCACAGCAATAAGACACAGAAATATAATATTGTAGTTGACACTAAACTCCAGGATAGAATTTTATATCGCATTTTCCCATCATAAAATCCAAGAATCCGAGACCGGGATTTATTTTCCTTGAGGGGGAGGGGGAATGCATCTTCAACTGTATTTTAAACAAAACTATTAATATAATGCCAGATAGATCTTTGTTAGACACTTCACCTGAAATAATATTCAATTTGCCTCACAATATTAGCTTTCAAGGCTATTGTTGGCGAGGGAGGAGGCATGGGAACACCAAAGCTTGGAGAATATGGAACTAAATATGGTGGATAAGGTACTCTAACAAAGCTTGGAGGAGCCGCAGGAAAATAACAGATAACTCCAGGTGGACCTATATCATCAATGGCCTTTTCAGGAATGTACAAGCAAATACTTGAAAAATAAAAATAAAGAAAAGGAAAAGTAGCTGATGGAAACCAGAGAAATCCTCCATCTGAAGAACAATTATTTTCATTTGTTCAAAGAGCATCATAAACAATTACTCAATTACCTGGGAAATTTGGTCCATCTACAAAGCCAGAGGGACCAGAAAACGAAGGCCTAAAAAAAGGTCTTGGCCCCATATTTTGTTGCAAATGAAAGTTACTGTTAGAAGCAACTGGCCTCTGATTATTCCAAGAAGGATTCACTTGGCGACCTCGATCTTTTGCCCTAGGACTACTTTCAACAGAATTGGAATCATGGGCACCCGAATCTGCATGTGGGAAAGGCCGAAATCCCCCATCCTTAAGAGCAATAAAATCTTGTGCTATGGTATCACTGCCAGACTTTCCAAACTGTGTATCAGGTCTAGGAAAAGATCCAGGGGATAATGGATAGGCATATCCAGTAGGTAGAATCGGTGGTATGGGTACCATTGCATGATAAACTGGTGAAACCGGTGCTGCATAATATTGCAAAGGTACGGGAAATGGAGGTACACCATTTGGGGCCTGCTTGGGTCCTGTTTTGTTTTGATGCATAGCACTGGGCCTACGAGGATTTTTGAAACTACCACGCCCATTCGTCTTCTGCTGCTCTACCTTTGTCTGGAAAAAAGCAGATTAACTGCCAAGTAAGCTACAGATAAATCATGCATTTGGAACCATCTATGGTGTATTGGTGTGGATAAAAACAGAAAACAGCACCCAATAGCCATTGACCAGGCAAGAGCTCATAGCCTCATTACCGTTTCTAAATGCGACAAGATAATATTTTCATCTAAGAGATAAAATATAAATAAAGGAAAACTAACTAACGGGGAAACAGAAAAATGGGCCATGTTTTGTCCCACACGGCAAGCTTGTAATTATAGGTCTACATGGCATGTCTACTCAATTAATAGATACAGTACCATTGACACGAGGAACCAAGCAGTAAATACTAAATATACTAAACCAGTAAAATACGACAATAAATCTGACATAATGGATTTCTTAAACCTTACGCTCCAAGTGTTTATTCAACCGCTTTATCACATCACTTTGCAGGTTAGTTCGGCCGCAACTCGTTACAATTTCATGCAGTCATCGCTCAAATAATTAAGGCTCAAAACGAATGATTTATTTTTTCCTTCTGACATGAGGCCTAGGACAGAAATCTGGCTCGTTGTCCTGTTAAAAATTTGCTGATGATGGATGAAACAGACTGCATTGAATGCACATACATGTATTTCCACAGAGATAACAATAATAACCGAAATGGAGCAGAACACGAGCTCAAATCAGGGTAATGCCTAAAATTTCTGATTATAAGAATATTCGGCCACACCGCCACATGCATTGATATTTGAAAATTTCTTTTTTTCAGACAGATAACATGCTTTTTAAATTATCTTAATTATAATGATACACCTTAAAAGACCTCTCCACCTCAACTCATCTATCTGGGGACGACTGTACACATAATGTAATAAATACTCAATAACTACAGAAAAGATTAAACAAACTTCATAGAACATAATAAAAGATATTCTCTTTTTCAAAACAAAAGCCTCTTACAGTTTTCCCGACAAAACTTAAGCATCGTTCAATATATACTATTTTCTCGATTTTAAAAAGTTTATTTTCCTTCAGTATCAAGTTAATTTTAATATGCATCAACCGGCAAAAACCCAAACACAAATACCAGCTGCTCTCACGAATAAAACACGCTCGTATGAAGAATCAACAAACAAAACTTCACCAACCGGCGCGGTAACCGCCGGAGGAGCAGCACAGTCATCAGCCTCGGTTTGTTGTGGCGGAGGTGAAATGCTGGAGCTGGAATCCACAATGTCATTGATCTTCTGCCGTTGCTTGGCGTCGGAAAGAGCTGGCCACGTATCTGAATCAGCGTCCAGCGCCGGAGAGGAGGATGCGGATTTCTTCCATGGCGACTTTGGCGGCGGCCCATCAACGACGGCATCTTTTTGACAATCAGGCTGATCAGCACCACCCCCGTTGTCCCCTATGCCCATTATGGTTTGTATAATAGAGGTGAAGGATTGGGCGAGAAAAGAGCGGCCACGGAGTGTTTTGAGGGAGGAAGGGAGTGAAGCAGGACTAGGACTAGGGTTGTGCCAAAGGTTTCAGACACAGCGCAGACAGTTTGACTGCTCGTGAAAATTTATTTAGGGGTATTTATTTTATATATTAAATATTATATATAAAGTTGAGATGTGTATATAATCAATTATTTTTTACAATGCGATACATAATCAACTTTCAGATTTCAAAAATTTATATATTATCTTTACAAATAATATATTTATGATTGCATTATCTTTATTCAAATAATAATTAAAAATTATAACAAAATTTATGAATCAACTCGATTGGTTAATGATCGTATCATGATTCATATACTTAATCTATACTATTCTATTAAATCTAAGACATTTAAACTAAATAACTTTGGTGTCATGGTCTGTTTTAATAATTATATATATTAATAAAATGTTAAAACTTTAATGTAAGTTATATGTAGTTCAGTGGATAGAGTTGTTGTTTCTTGCAAATTAAGTTATAGGTTTAATTCTTATCGAGGTCATTTTTTTATTCTTTTATTTTTTAATTTATTTATCAAAATTATAATATAGTCCCTTATTATTTCTTATAATTATATTTTGATCCTCATTTAATTATAAACCAAATGAATTATAAAAAATATTATACAAACACGCAACGCGTGCGTCGGTATACTAGTAGTTTTTATTTTACACACACGTTGTATATGTGTCGTTCGCTAGTTTATATTAATTATGAGTATGTTCATTGATAAATTGTTCCAAGCTTAAGATCATAACATCAAAGAAGTTACAAATTGTTCCAAGCTTAAAATTTTGATATCAAATAAGTTACAAGTAATCAACGTATATTTGATTAACTTTTAATGCTTAGTTTAAACTCAAACTAACCTGAAACCATCATATGGTCCATGGACCAATTAACCAAAATCTACATGTTGGAAGATAAACCCTTAACTGGCCATCAGAGGATTACGGCCCTCTGAAGCCAGCCGTTCAAATCTAGTTGTTAATCCGTTTAGTCTTTTTTCCGTTTTTTTAATTGGCTATATCATTCATAAAACGATGATCACGATAAAATGATCGTCGAACAACACGATAATCCATTGAATATGTCATACTCCCTACTTTTTTTGTTATATTTTTCAAGGTTTATAATAATTAGATCCCGTTGAAACAATTGACATGGTTTTTTATTTTTTGATTTATTTGAAAGCTACAAGAGTGAATTTTGCCACTAATTGGTTTGAGATGTGGTTTCTTGTTCCGAGTTTCCCCGCATTCCCAGAACAATGGCATGCGAGGCTCAAAATGGGCTGTATTTCAAGCCCAATATTACATTTATCCTCTTGGACCATTGGACAAAATTTTAGCCCAAATCATGAATAGGAGATGATCAATACTTCACATGTTCGAGAATCGAGACAACTGTCCATTAATATGTTATTCCAAACTTATTTTTACTATCAACATCTCCTATACTTCCGATCAACTGCAGAAAGGAAATTACACAGGTTGACTATTTTGATCAATCCATCAATGAAAATATAATTATCCAAACTTATTTATCATCTATGCCTCCAACACTGCAGCACAATATTCGTTAAGTGATTGTCCAGATTATTTAGATCTACTATTTAATTACATTACAAATATTTAAAATATCATATGTTATTATCTTTTATATTCATGAATATATGTCTGAGGTTATGTTTTGAACTCTCATCAATCAAACAAAATTTATGTGCACCTATTGTTTGAGCTGATTAATTTTTTAAGTTCGACTCAGGATCCTCGGTATGTAACCGTGTTCATCGTCTTTACTTTGATTTTCTTAACTTTAACACCATCTTACAATTCGATCAACTAATCGTACACAAACTAAATTCTTTCACAGCCATATTAAGCTAATGCACCAACTTTCATACAACACAAAGGTCTGATTCAGTTCTAGTCTAGACAAATAACCGCATTACCACGACTCTTGTCTGCAGAAATAGTTTCAACGCATGCACCAGAATCCATTGAAGCAGTATCGTCGTGATCATTTGAGACGGGAGGAACAGAATCGAGCCTTTTGTAAAAAGACTCGAGTCCTTCAACGGTAAACCAATCTTTATTCATCTGCATCACAGTATCAAGAATTGAAATGGTTCCGAATCACAGTGGACATGACGAAAAATAGCAAGAGATGGAACTCACGAAATATGGGTAGCCATTGGATGTGCTGAATTTTTCAGGAGCACACTCTACGAACAAGCTTACGTAGCAGAGAACAACGTATCCACATTCATCGCCCTTCTTCTGCTGTGGTACCTAAACATCAAGTCTCATTAAATGACAGTAACAAACTGAGTGGGGGCAGATATGGTGAGGGCTCCTGGGTCGCCCAAAACTCGGAGAACTTTAGGGGAAAAAGTAAAATTTTCAACATGCATTCGAGAAGAAAAAAAAAGGAATACAACAACAATAACAATCAACACTTTAACCTAATAACAACAATTTTGTACAAAATTTGATTGCTTTCCATAGCGACAATGGACATGAAAAATGTACCTTAGGAATCAAGAGAGGCATTTTTTTAAGTTGTTCTCTAGTTTCTGTTCTTCCCTCTATTTTGTATATGTCGGAGAGGAGCCTGCAAAAGAAATAAATTGTTTTAAAAAGAACCCATTATAATTAAGTTATATTGTAGTGAACAATTATATTACACTGATTTTAAAAAATAACGATAACCCAATTTATCACAGGCCGTTGAACTTAATGAGTTTTACATATATCAATGTAAAACCCACATATGTTTCATTACATTCAATAACATATGTTACACACATCATATTTTTCTAGGTACAACATAAAATAAACCTGAAGCATGATACTAGTCGAAGAGCAACAATTGCCCATTCAGTCCTCCAATAGGTTTGTTGCACCAAGTGTTTCCCGCTATATAAAAACTCACCGTTGGTGTAACTATGCAACTCTAATTTTTATAAACCATGTAAGAGTCCAAAATTTTAGGGAAAAAATACCTTCTTATTAGAGGCTCAAGTCGCTTAGGACCTATTGCATGCAATGAATCCAGCAATAGCAAGCAAGGAGTGCCATTTTCTGAATCTAGACATTCGCCCAAGTTGCAGAAGATCAAGAGACTCCAATGAGACCTACCAAAATGATATGCACATACTAAATACCAAAATAAATTATACTTCTGGTTATTTGTTGAATAAGTTCAAAGAAGCACATACCAGAGTACGATTGGAACCAAAACATATTTCTTCAAGAATATGCCGATTCCCTTGATCCAATCCAGAACCATCGATCTATTTCTTTCATCAGCATACAAATTAAACCATAAAGGGTCGAAAAATGCAACAGACTTCAACTTTTCTTCAGAAAAATCATTCCATATATGCCTACATGTATATAGGCTTTCATAAGTAAACCAGGAAAGTAGCGCATAGTGTTGCATTCTATCTTTGCCATATAAAATTCTATCAAAGAACTTCCTACATAAAATTCTATCATTGCTAAATAAAATTCAACAGAATGAATTAATAGCCCTCTTTAAAGCAATGTTAACCAAAGACCTTACATGAAGTAGTGAAGGAATGTAGCAGAGTCCAACTTTGTCCGTTCAGTGGATCCTGTATTAGAGCTGTCCAGAGCCCTCCTCGCTTGCCCACGACAACGAATACGACTGGGAATAATTTCTTCAGAATCACCCGACTCATCTTTTTTCTTATTTTTCCTCTTCCGACTCTTTAAAGATGCATGAGTCCTCTTTAGTTCATTGGATATTCTTCCGGCAGAAACCTCTCCAATTCCACAATTTCCGTCTACAAATCAAATATTTTTCGTTATCCAAACAGAATAAAAGAGATTCCCTGTTTTAAATTTTAAATTAATAATTAGAGCTTAAATTCAATTTATTCACCAGAAAATTTCGTGCAAATCCACTATTTCTGATTCATTTCATCTTTAAAGCAATTGCAGAGATTTGTAAGGAGAAAAAAAGAGTAAGGATTAAAGGATTTGAACTTTTACAAATCCATCAAATTTAATCAAAGCAGTAGTTGAGGGAACATTTCTCCAAAAACTCAACAAAGCTGAAAATTTTGAAAGATTGACCATGTATGTTCACGCATCCTTTGAAAAAGAAGCCTCATCAACTACATCCTAAATCAACTCAATACTAATTATTAACAAAAGTTTATCACAATAGATGATATTCAACGATTCGAATCTTTTTAGTTATGGATTAACTCGAGGTACTCAGAACTTCAAATAATAATTTAAAGCAGAAGCGGTTCCAAGCTGATCCGATAAGTTCTAACAATATAGCTAATTTTCAAACTTCAAAAATCACAAATGTGTAGGAACATAAAATTATATCCATCATAGCTAATAAGAAAACAAGTTTCCGAAAACCCTATATTTAGGAGCTTCAGCAGATTTCTCAACACATTTTAGTAAAGATGCATTTAAAAAAAAATAAAACAGGACAATCACTATATTTCGAAAGAAAAGATAATTACTGCAATGTATCGGAGTATTTAATGGGTAAAAAATATACAACATATAAAATTATTGAATATACTGGTGTTGTGACTAAATGGCACTCCTCCCTTCCTTGCAACTTTTCCTTTTGATCTTGGACCTCGAGGGGATAACAAATTCGGTAAATGTCTACCGAGGAGCTCTCTTTCTTCAGGTCCTGCGAGGCTTTCTAGCTCCCCAGAGACACATTGACTTGACATAACTCGCACATAATACTTCACCATGTTGTTGTATCCACCTAAAATCAAAATTAAAAAATATGTGATCCACTGCACCATTATACCCATAAAAAAATCCACATTTGTTCACATGTTATGAGGGAACTATGAGAACAAAGATTTTTATATTAACAAGAACAGAGCATGCGCTGGTTCAATTTCATCGTTCAACCAAATGACCAATACTTCGAAGCGTGGAATTCAGATTTAACCATAATTGGCAACCATTCAATGTAAGGCATGTCGCTTTAGCTTTTTGAATAACAATACATATAAAATGATTTTACGGTTTCCACCATTTAGTTTGATTTCCCAATTGGTGAATACGTAATTGGTAAGCCTCTTTCATGCTTAAACGACCTAATTTGCCATTTGTTCCATAATCCAAAGATAATTTGCCTTCCATTTTTCTTATATTTCAAAAACCCATTAAACCGAATAAATTATAAAGGAAAAGTAATCATATTTTGCTCCTTATTCATTTTCTGTTCACATCAGTATGGCTTACAGGACCTTATAGAAAATCTCTACATCTTCAAACTTGCTAACAAGAAATCCAAGTGACCGTTCCAGCATAACTCAACGCTACCACATTTGATGCATTCCTCAAGTTCAACTCCGTGAGTTCCTCAAAGGCCATTTTGCATTATATATTATCAATCAAATTATTAGCACAACTGTGACTTCTATGAAAAACAATTCAGAAATTCAAGCATTTGCGGCTCTGGATAAAAACTTGAAGAAGGAAACAAACAGGGACTACATCACATTTTGCACAAGAAAACAGCCTCTTGTTTAAGAAGGCATAATAACAATTTATCAAACAACAATTTATGCATATGAGATCATAAAATTCTACTGTCTTTTGCACTTGTAATTTGAATTTCAAGCTATTATGACCGAAAAATAAAAAAAGGCATAAACCCACAAAGTTCCAATGTGACAAAGATAAGCTGAATTCAATACAACATTCACTTTTATAAATAAACAAAACGTTAAAATTGGCATTTGAGACAAACCATTGCTTTGATCTCGGCTCCTGGTCGCCGTAAAACCCTTAGAATTTTCTCCCGCGCCTGGTATCCAAGAACGCCGAATTTAACAAATGAATGGACCACATTTTGTATATCTAAACAAACCCTAGCTCAACGAAATGAAAAATTCCAGTATCTACATGAAATTCCCAGTTCGAAAAAAATAAAATTTTAGATAAAAGAAACAGAGGGCTCAAGTAAGGAATAATTAATTGCCTGGAAACAAGGACTCTTGGCTACAAAACTCAACACGCCTCTTTCTTGCCGACCTTTTCTTCTGGAAGTTTTTCGGGAAAGGGCCAAACTTCATCTTTTTACAGAGCAATTTTCTACTGGACGGTTATTTCTTACAGTGGAATTGATTCCTAGGGTTCTAAAGTCCAAGATTCACAGGATCAAATGTAAATGGCGCATGCATATCGAAGCTTGCGTCGTCTTCCATAAAAGTCACGATAAATTTTCAAGCAAATAGGCAAGTGAACTGACAACTGACTGCGGTAAGACGGCTCTTTCTTTTCCGAAATCATTTTTATTTTTTTAAATATTTTCGAATAATAAAACTATTCTTCTGGATGCTAAAAAAAGTCCACAACAAGAACTAAATTAAGAACTATAAAGAAAACAACAGAGTTTCGCCCATTATGCTAAATTGCAGAAAAATCCTTGATCATAAACTACGGATATCAATTCGGGTGTAATTGGTGAGTTGGAGACATGTTGATGTATGAAAATTTTTCAACTCAAACCAGAACTCAACCTGAAAATTATCAACTCTTAACCCGACTAACTAAACTTAACCTGATATTATTTTTTAAATGTTTTTATATTTTAATTTAAAACCATAATAAAAAATTCTTATTTAAATTTGAAATTGTAATCGTTGAAAATTAAAAATATATTTACTAAATCAAATAAATAACTGTTTAAAAAAATAAAAATGTACAAAATAAATATTAAGTGATGAAATTAATGATATAAATATATGGAAAAAAAATTCCAAACATATTATATATAAAAATATAGACAATATTTATTAATTGTATATTTTTTAAAAAAATTTAAAACTTTCGGGTCAACCTGGGTTGAACCAAAACTAACTCAAACCTGATTATTATTTCGAGGTCCGATATCAGGTCCAACCCGATAACCCAAACCAAAAAACCCTTAGCCCAAACCAATTTTTTCCGATCAAAACGGGTCATGTTGACGTATCGTATCAGATTTTGACACCTCTATCGTTGACTCAATTTTGTTGTCCAATCTCTACGTCATAAAATTTTAATGTGCATTTTCCTAACACAACCAAAAACTTATTTTGCACTCCCTGATTAACCAATTTACACATTGTCCCTTTTTAATTTTTCATTCTCTTCGATCCATTAATAATTTGATGCCCTCTCCCAATTTATTGATCTCAACTTCGATATATCTATCAATCAAAGAGACCGAAGCAAGCGAAAACGCGTGACAATGAGATAGAACTTCAAAAATAAAATAAACGATGTTAATAATTTTGATTTTAAATTATTGTTAGTAATTAAAAAAATATTTTTAAAAAGTACAAATAAAAGAAAAAATAAATGGATTAGGAAAAATAAAAAATCTTAGTTTTGTATTGAGTATATGAGTTTGAGAGATTTTCCAATTAAATGTACATTAAAATCTTTAAGTTGAATCAAATATATTTTTTGACATTTTATTGTTGTACTTCTTAAGGTTTAATTGGTATACTTAATAGAATTTCATAGTCCCATTAAAAGTTTATTGACATTTTGAATAACTATAGACTTTTGTAGAATTTTTAAAAATCAAATTTGAATACCACATGACTTTTTAAAATTTTACAAAAATTTACATTGAATGCATCTAAATTTTATAAAATATATAAAAATATATTTTGAATATGTCTGAACTTTTAAATTTTATAAAAATTATTAAAAATCTAAAATTTATACACCTTGCTTTAAAAAAAAAGATATGTTATATTATATTGTCATGGTAAACGTAAAAAGGAGAGGGAGGGTCGTCGGCTCTCCAAAGTCTAAAAACCCTTTGCCCTAGAAATGCAAACGCGACGATCGGAAATATAAAGCTTCAATCTTTACTGATTTTTGATTTCCCCATTTCCATTCATAAAATCCTTTGCTGTTAAATTCGAATAAGAAATTCTAGATTTTTTTCCCCAAATCAAGAACATGGATCCCCCTCTATTTTCCCCCACAACCCTCTCCCCGCCGCCTTCTTCCGGCGACGGCGACGGTGACGGTGACGGAGCTTTCGACAACGCTTGGTACGGGAACATCCAATACTTACTCAATATCTCGGCTGTTGGCGCCATCACCTGCCTATTGATCTTTGTCTTCGTCAAGCTGCGCGTCGATCACCGCCGCCTGCCGGGATCCACGGCCATAGCCTCCAAGCTTCTTGCTGTGTGGCATGCCACCAGCGTCGAGATTTCGCATCACTGTGGTGCTGATGCCGCCCAGTTTCTCCTGATTGAGGGGGGCAGCTCCGGTATTCTCCTCTTTCTCGCCGCCCTTGCTGTCATGGTTATGCTACCCGTGAATATTTATTTGGGTAGAGCTCCTATTTCTGATGAATTCTCGAAGACTACGATAAATCATATTGTTAAAGGTTCTAGTTTGCTTTGGGTGCATTTCATTTTTGTCGTTTTCATTGTTTTTTTGGTGCATTATGGTATAAATGTGATTGAAAGTAGATTGAGGATAACAAGGTTTAGAGATGGGAATGGAAATCCAAGTGATCCTAGCTCACATTCAAGTGCAATTTTTACAATCATGGTTCATGGGGTTCCAAAAACTTTAGGCTTTAATGACACTCCATTACTGGAGTATTTTCAGCATAGGTATCCTGGGAAGATTTATAAAGTAGTTGTACCTATGGATTTGTGTGCTTTGGATGATTTAGCTACAGAGTTGACGAGGATGCGGGAGAAAATATCCAAGTTGGTGGCAACAATTGAGGCCAAGGGCTTGACAAATGAGAATGAATATGTTGATGATCAAAGGGAGAAAAGGGGTTTGCTGAAGAGGTTTCAGTTGCTTTGGAGGAGAGCAAAGGATTTGTGGTACAAGGTGGTTGATGAACTGGGTTTTTCAGATGAGGATAGCTTAAGGAAATTTCAAGAGTTGAGAGCTCAATTGGAGATGGAAATGGCAGTATATAAAGAGGGACGAGCAAGGGGTGCTGGAGTTGCATTTGTGGTATTTAAAGATGTTTACACTGCTAATAAGGCGGTGCAGGATTTCCGGACCGAGAAGAGGAGGCGGGTTGGGAGGTTCTTCTCATTGACAGAGTTGCAACTCCAAAGGAACCAATGGAAAGTGGAGAGAGCTCCATTGGCAAGTGACATATACTGGAACCATTTGGGATCCTCAAAATTTTCTTTAAAACTACGGAGAGTGATTGTAAACACTTGCCTGCTGTTGATGCTTTTGTTTTTCAGTTCTCCACTCGCCGTAATTAGTGCCATAAAGAGTGCAGCCAGGATTATTAACGCAGAAGCAATAGATAATGCTCAGCTGTGGTTGACATGGTTGCAGAGCTCGAGCTGGGTTATAGCCATACTTTTTCAGTTTCTGCCCAATGTTATTATTTTTGTGAGTATGTATCTGGTGATTCCATCTGCTCTTTCATACCTTTCGAGGTTTGAACGCCATCTTACTGTGTCTAGCCAGCAAAGGGCTGCATTGTTAAAGATGGTGTGCTTTTTTCTGGTGAACCTCATTCTCTTGAGGGCTTTGGTTGAGTCATCTTTAGAAAGTGCTATTTTAAAAATGAGCAGGTGTTATTTGGATGGAGAAGATTGCAAACGGATCGAACGATATCTGAGTTCTTCTTTCTTGTCGAGATCATGCCTCTCCTGTCTTGCGTTTCTCATTACAAGCACTTTCTTGGGTATATCTTTTGACCTACTGTCTCCAATACCGTGGATTAAAAATAATCTTAGGAAGTTTCGAAAGAATGACATGCTTCAGCTGGTACCCGAGCGAATTGAAGATTATCCTCTGCAACAAGACATAGATAACTTGCAGAGACCCCTTCTAGGTGAACGAATATCTGAGGTCATGGTCGGCGAAAACACATTCTCTAACGGTTCCTCTCCAACAACAACACATTTTTCCGGGCATGATCTGTCCGAGTACCCTCCAGTCAGGAGCCAGACATCTCCAGTTCCCAAACAAGCATTTGATTTCGCACAATACTACGCCTTTAATCTCACAATCTTCGCCCTGACCCTCATTTATTCGTTATTCTCCCCCCTAGTGGTTCCAGTTGGTGCAGTTTATTTTGGATATAGATACGTTGTCGATAAATACAACTTCCTATTTGTATACAGAGTTCGAGGCTTTCCTGCTGGAAACGATGGAAGGTTGATGGATACTGTACTCTGTATCATGAGGTTTTGTGTCGACTTGTTCCTTCTATCAATGTTATTGTTCTTTTCAGTTCATGGAGACTCCACAAAGCTTCAGGCCATATTCACCCTCGGATTATTAGTAATGTACAAGCTTTTGCCTTATGATCACGATGTGTTTCAGCCTGCTGTATTGCAAGGCATACAGAGTGTTGACAATGTAATACATGGATCCCTAGATTATGAGGTGTTTTCGCGGCCCACATTTGAATGGGATACTTGTAATGTATGATAATACTTTTAACAGTAGAAGTTTGTGTTAGTTAAAGTAATGGTGTTCTTGTGTTGCTCCAACATGTGGATTTGAATCAAAGTTATGATAGCACTTTTGAGGGTCTATGGCATGTGTATGGCCATATCTTTAGAGACGGCTTGGGGCCTTAGAACTTGGTCCGATGTTTGTGCTGCACTTTTGAGGGTCTATGGCATGTGTATATGGCCTTCCATTTAGAGAGATGGCATGGGGCCTGAGAACTTGGTCCGATATTTGTGCTGCCAAAAAGAGGCTTATAATGTGTGAAAAAGAGGCTTCTGGTGTTGACATAAAGATAAAAAAAGTATCTTCAAGGAGCTGGCCGATTGGTTATGGTAAATAAAACTTCTCCAGCAAAGGAAATGCAGTTGGTGCACTAATTGTAACATAATATGCCAATCTGAACACGGAAATATTCAATTCTAACAAATTTTCATTAAATAGTTTGTTCAAAAAATAAATTTTATTTGGTATATGGCAACTTTTTTACTTTTTAAAATATTCAAAATGATACGAGCAACGTCTAGAACAATACATAAAACTTTTGATTCTACTTTTCTAACAAAACGTTTTAGTTTTATTTTTTTTTACTTACAGCAGTGTGAGTGCAAAATTTTCTAATGATTTTTTTTTATTTTTGAGAATATTTTCTAATGAATTTAAAATTTAAGGTTTCACAAAGTTTTCACTTTTACGCTGGATTGAATATGTTATTTTTTTCTTCAAAAAAAATTATCTTATTCTTCACCCTCTCAAAAACACATTAACATCGTTGCATAATTTTTAATGGAGTTTCACAATGTTTAACCTTGTAAACATTTTTTAGTTTTACTAGGGTTTTGTTTACGTTACTTATNATGTGTGTGTGTGTGTGTGTGTGTGTGTATATGTTTATATTGATATTGTTAGTGAGAATTCCAAACTTAATATCACTAAATATGAGTGTTTTTGTTAATACTCCTAATATATTGATTTCAAATTGGAAGTATGTCTCTTATGACACGGTCTCACGAATCTTTATCTGTGAGACGAGTCAACCATACCGATATTCACAATAAAAAGTAATATTTTTTCATGGTTGACTCAAATAAGAGATTCGACCCACGAAATTGATCCGTGAGACCGTCTCACAAGAGTTTTTGTGTTAAATTGGTCAGTCAAAAAATAGATCTTTATATTTTTCTCTTACATTCTAAAATAAAATCAGGAAAAAATGAGTGTAATAATGAATCGAATATTTCAATGAGTGGTATTATTTGTGAAACTCAAATAATTTTTATTTTTTTTAATACTGAAAACAATGATTTTAATACAATGAAAAGTTGAAGCTTAAATATTATATCGTTTTTTAAAAATGATTTATTTCAATACAAATAGATATAAAACTATGCACAACCACATTATATATACGTGGTATTGAACAGATAAATAAGTGGGCGTGTATTAAACTAGTAAATTTTCTAAAAACTTCATTTGTATAAAAGAAATAATTATTAAGATATATATTTAGGCATTCTGCAATAAATGCTTGAAATCAACATTATTGAACATTGTTAGCAAACAATTTTAACCAAGACAATTTCATTTGATGATTTGTCTCATATGCCATTAGAATCGACAAATTTTATGGTCAATATTTATCTAAAATATGAATTCTTTTAAGATTAATGTTTTTAGTCGTGATCAAATGTATGTTGGTGTATCGAGAGTTACGAACATTAGAGGTCTAAAAATATAGATATATGTTAGTGATAGAAGCCAAAAAAATTTAACGATAAACATTGAAGTTTTTCAAAATTTGTGAATTTTATTTTATTTTGAATAATATGATTTATAATAATTTAGTTGATTTATTTTAAAATAATTATTCAAACGTTCATATTTAATAATTTTAATTATATATATAATAATAATAACGTAAATAGTACGAGCGAGATAATTCTTTATTAAAGAATACTGTCAAGAAATACAAATAGTACTTAATTTACCAAAAATTAATTTTTGCTCTCCCACAAAATTGAATGACAAAACTCGTGTGAGACGGTCTCACGGGTCGTATTTTGTGAAACGGATCTCTTAGGTCATTCATGAAAAAATATTAATTTTTGTGTTAAAAATATTATTTTTTATTGTGAATATCGGTAGGATTGACTCGTCTCAAAATTACCTGTTCAAATTGAATTAAAAGAAAAGAAAATAATTAAAATAAAAGGTTAAAAGGAAAGACAAGGAAAGGAAAAGCATCATATAGCCACTCACTTTCGCCCACACATATTCTCCGTTGACGGAAGCACCACCTTCTCTCTCTCACGATTCAAATTAGACACCGTGATTCTGTAGTTTTAGCTGAGAGGGAAGAAAATGGCGGATCAGCTTACGGACGATCAGATCTCGGAGTTCAAGGAAGCTTTTTCTCTATTTGACAAGGATGGCGACGGTTAGTCACCGATTATACTCTATTTGCGAATGGTTAGAACTGTTCCTGTGTAGATCTGTTTGCGTTGATTTTGTGGGTACTATTGATTTGTTGCGTATTTGCGAACGTTCGTGGTGATCTTGTATTTTGATTGAAAAATGTGGATCGTGCGCTTAATATGTACGCGTGGTGACGCGACATAGTTCTGTAGTGTTTGTGTATCATTTGTTTATGTGTCGTGCTTTATGATCTAAATCGGAAGATTTGTTGGGCTGATCGTGGAAAGTTTCGTTTTTTAAGGGAAACGAAGCTGGTTTACGATATTCTGATGATGAGTTTGTTGGGTTGTTTGTGCATATACGTGAGCCTCGTATTGAGTGTGATTGGTGAAAAATCGATACTTTTTGTGACTTTGGTACTCTGATGCTCTACTTCAATGGATGCTGCAGTTGTCACTTATTTTTCACGGCAGAGTCAAAGCAACAATAAAGCCGATTTCGAGCTGTTAATTTTGACTTAAGGTGTTTTGAAGTTTTTGAAAATGTTTCACTTTGTTTTTGTTTATCTGGGAAAGGTTAAGAGATTTGGAACAAGCTTGTCAACTCAAAATTTTTATCTTACAACTTTGTATATTGAATTTATTGAAGTGATTAGTTGAATGATTGGTACATTTTTTTCATACTTTCTGCTTATAGCAATTGCAAATTAATTCCCTTTCCATTATGTTGATTATGGTTAGAGAAGCTTGTGTTATGGACTTTTCTATATTTTTCTAATATAATCGCCATAAACCTTGTAAAGTTTGCAAACTCGGTCTCTTATTGTTCCTTGTGAATACTTGATTGACAGGTTGCATTACCACCAAGGAGCTTGGGACAGTAATGCGCTCTTTGGGACAGAACCCCACAGAGGCTGAACTTCAGGATATGATCAATGAGGTTGATGCTGATGGAAACGGAACTATCGATTTCCCAGAGTTCCTAAACCTGATGGCCCGGAAGATGAAGGACACTGATTCTGAAGAAGAGCTCAAGGAAGCTTTTCGGGTTTTTGATAAGGATCAGAATGGATTCATTTCTGCAGCTGAACTTCGTCATGTGATGACAAATCTTGGGGAGAAGCTCACTGACGAGGAAGTTGATGAGATGATCCGTGAGGCTGATGTTGATGGTGATGGACAGATAAACTACGAGGAGTTTGTCAAAATTATGATGGCCAAATGAGCTCTGAACAACCCAAACTAAATATTTAATAGGTACGAGGATAAAACAAGGAAGCTGGGGCAGAGAAGTTCTCTGAGATTTCTGTTTGTTATGATGTGTTATGCTTTATTAGCTTTGTTTGTTGCTTGCCTACTCTTTTGTTTGCATTGTAGTCTAGTGCTGTTCTTCAATGTATGCTGGTATACTCTGTCCTTTGCTTTGGCTATCTGGGTTGTTCATGTTGTCAGTTTCCAAGATTTAATATTCAGGACCTATTTGTACAACTTCGAGCTATGTTTGACACGTTGATTAATTTGTGGATACTCTAACTTGTCAACTCCATTTTATATCATTCTTTGTTTATTTATTTTTATATCATTGATGATATATACGACTGCTCCCACTTCTTTCATGGATTTCTGTAAATATCTTAGTTAAAACACACTCCATTAGTTTTTATCTCTTTTTTGGGGGATACTGCCTTAGAGCTGTAGTTTCATGCCCTAGTACGTTCCTTGCTCCAGATTTTGTGGCTTGAAAAAGGAATGTTTTGTGCCCCTTTTAGCGTAAGAATCATAGAATAACTGACACATTAATCTCCTTGGGTGAACTTTGGGCTTCTGAGACACTGTCAACAGACTACGATTTGGCTGTAGTCCATCCCCAGTGTCATTCTATAGCTCTAGAAAACGGCCGATTAGAGATGGTTGATGTGTTCCCGAGCAGTAACACTCTCCTTCGAGTTGGGACATATATATCTTCCGTGTCTCATAGAAAAGAGCTATAGAACAATCACTTGAGAGGCGATACTAGTTGATCAAAGAATCATGTATCTGAATCAGATCATTTGAAATACACTGTTCGATTAATCGCCATAACTTTCACATCATTAAATTTGAACATGTATCCTGTATAAAATTTGCGGATTTCTATATTCATAATCCAATGATAATTAAGTAATATAGGTGAATTTCGACTATTTTTATAGTATAATATAATATCTATCTAGCAAACAAGTTTACGAGGCTACTGAAATTCCATATTTTCTATCTAGGTCCGATTGGAGGCAGAAAATGATCATTTTTCACAATACATTTCTTTACATTTGTGTCTGCCTAAGAATTTGTAGATTTTTATTGATTGGGGTGGTTCTAAGAATCTTGTGTTGAAGGGGCATTTGGAACCTCTTTAAATAAGTCAGAGGACATAATTTCTATATTTTAATTTTTTTTTTTATAGTTTCACGTCGATTGAATTGGAAAAAACAAACCAAAGATAGATCCGCGTTATCTCATCGTTTTTGTTTTCCGCATATGTAAAATTGCAATAAAAGTTAGCCGTAAAAGCTAATTATGTTATTAGAACTTATTTTGATTTTTGACTATCTACAGATTTTGTTACTTTGTAATTTTTGAAATGTCACTCACTTTGGAGTCGGACCAAGTGAAATTTTTCCATGCCCTTGAATCTAAAATCGCCTTTCCATTAGTGCAAATTTTTTTTTTCTTTCACAAAAAAAAAAAAAAAAAAACTGAAACGATTATGGTTCTTGAAGTATTGATGGGGGAAATGTGTGTTTCTTCCATGCTCTGAGACCATCTTCAACCTTTAATTTTTTTAGAATGCAAATTTTGTATTATAATAATTGAATTTCTGTACCAAATTCAACATCCAACTCCTGCTCATTTACTTCAATTGTTATATTATATTTTTTGCAAATTGTATTATTGCATTAAAATTTTAGTTTGTATTTTACTATTATATTATTTATAAAAAATTAAATCAAACCATTAATTAAATGTTTTTATTTAATATAAATAAAATTATTTAAAAATCTATTTATAAATTTATTTTATTAAATATTTAATTTCTATGATTAAATATCTAATTATTAATAAATATTATACTATTATTTAAATAATATTTATAATCTTTGATACAAATATTTATAATAAAAAAATAAATAGGAGTTCTACGCTAAATCTCCAGCCCTATTGGAGAACATCTTCCTCCAACAAAATGACATTTTGGTGCCGGGTTGGAAATGCGCGAGGTTCCATTTGACATTAGAAGCATAAATACATTTATGAATTCGGCACATTCAATTAGAGAGAGAATTTGACACATCATTATATACAAATTTTCAAAAAAAGACGATCACGTTTTTTTTTTTTTTTTATAAACATTGGCCCACTTCTGGGATTATGTAATTATATCGACCTTTTCAGATTTAAACATTTAAAAAAATCGAAGAAAAAATATCAAACTACGCTCGCCATTAATACATCCAACAAATGGAGTTTTTAACTCAATAATTCAGCTCTAATATATTTTCATTTTTTTTAAAAGGGAAACTCGGTTGATCAGTGGGCATGCATCTTCTTCTTGGCCGTGAACTTTTAAATTGTAAAAACTTACATTATGCGCCAGTTTCTGAATGCAGACGATTAATATTTGCCTCTCTGTGTGAAGGGTAGATAGTTTAGGCTTGTAAGAACCACCATTGTCAGCGAGCATCGATTGAGCAAGAAAAGGGCTATAAATAATTTAACGGGAGGTAGAGATTATTCACTCCAATATTAAGTTACAGAGACATCATACTGACTCTACGTTGATTATGAAACAAGGTTAGAGGTTGGCTTGCCATTTCCTTCTTCATGACTACATCAAAGAGTATGTTGAAACGGTACATGAAGACTTTCAGGGGAAAACTTGTGTTACCAAGGCAAGAGTTTTGGATTGTATGTTGAATTTTGTAATTAGTATACCATTTGAGGGTTTAGAGCCTAGAATAGATTCACCCGTCAAAATTAAGTTGTAAGTTTATAGAAGAATGTGATAATCCCCCAATACGCTTAGGTCATTATTATGCAAAGTTTTATTGTTTTATATTAGCCCAATGTATTTATATCATTCTTTTGATCAATAAGTTCTGCACTTTACTAATAAAGAATATACATCTAACATTTTGGTATCCTTTAAACTCTGCTCCGAACAACATCGGAAAAATTTCTTGAGATCACCAAGGACACTGGCAAAGTTTTGAATTGTCTTGGAATCTTGAATATACTTCGCTACGTCATGGTTTTGATCAACAAGTTCTTAATTCGGAGCTAATAATCCAAAATCATTCTTTTATCTTGTTTTGGTTCCCTGTATATTCGATTACCCATTAAGACAAACAATCAACACACGAGATGCACCGAACATTCAATTGACATATTAGATGTACCATCAATTATTTGCAGATTGTTTATAATCCATACAATTCCATTCACAAGAATGCATTAAGAAGATACAAGGCAAAAAAAAGGATAGAAGCAACTAGCAAGGAGAGGACAAATATAGGGAAAGACGAGCGAAGAGACTTGTAGAGGCAAAAAAAAGCTGATGACAGAACAGGTTTCACCGAGGTATTATCTTCTAAATTCAGCCATTCTCCACCTCTCATCTTATAAAAACAAATTTTTTTTTCCAAAGCAGATGCTGCTCAAGACTAAAGACATGGACGCTAAATTTGTTCAAATAATAAAAGAACAATTAAGAGCGATAAATGATGGAAGTGATTTCTCATTGCTTCAGTAAACCAGATATACAGTAAACAAAACGACATAATTTACAACAGGCCAACATAGGTAGAGTTTATTGACAGTACTATGATAAGGTGATTGTCAAAGTAAAGATTTGATGAGCAGAATAGGATCATCTCTTGAGCGGTTTATAAAGGACAACGGTCACGTACTTGGATTGGAACCGGTGAGTCAGACCCAGAGCAACAACAGACTGAGACGAACGTCCTTTCTCTACAAATATGTGGTTAAGCTCCACATGCTGGGGTTTCAATGAAAAAGTGGTCTCTTTACAGTTATCAGAGCCAAGCACAGTTGATTGGAGTTGAGGTGGAACCAACATCGGATCCTTAGCAAAATCTTCCTCTCCGGGGAAAGCTTGACTGTAGCTGGAGTCCGGTGATGGGGGAGCTTCAAACTCTGCAACACTATCAAGGTTTTCCGGAACATAATCCTGTAGATCGAACAAAGAAATCGTTCAAGAAAGAGACAATGATGGGCTAGGATCAACATCTTAATTATCTAGCATTGCCAGAGAATCTATCGATGGTCAGAAGCGAGCAATACGGAGGTATCTCATTTAGATCTACAATATATTTGTACTCTCTTACTGAGTATTACATTTTTTATTAACTTGAACAACATTTGCCTAGACTTGACCACATGAATCATCTCTGTCAATATTCTCTTATAAAAAATAAATATGCAATGCCGAAAGCAATACTTTATAACGCCAGTAGAATCTAAATTTCTCAACTTTATCAAGAGTCAACATTTTAGAAGACAACTTTTAGCCGCAGCAGAAAAAAAAAAGAATGAAACACTTTTTTGGAGCAAATACTGCAAGTTGAAGTGCAGCGCAGGAAGCTAATGCATTTGAACTTTTAAACATCGATAAGGACAAATGAAGGGTAAATATTACTGAGAATTTCTCTAAGACAAATCATCCTAAGTTATATGCACAAAAAGATTATTCACTTACATTGACATCAAGAAGATTACAGTGACGGCCCATCTCATCAGCGTCGCATGGAAGATCTGGAGCATATTTCACTTCGCCATCCACAATGAATCTGTAACAATATATACCTGGTGGGAGGACCAAGAGAATTGAGTGGTCTTTGCCTGATCTCTGGAGTATTTTCCTGCATGAATCAAGATTTCGCATCAGCATTTAAAGCCATCCTACAGGGAAGCTAGTGAGACAACGTACTAATTTGATGCCTATCTGACATCATTAATAAATTGACGTTAACCAAATCACACAAATGAAATAATTATGGCTGAATGAAGAAATATACCTTGACCTCCAGTTGTCCCAAGACCCTTCCACAGATACATTGTTTCCTCCAAAACTCCAGCTAATTACAATCGGCATACATTGTTCAAAAGGGTGATCAACAGCTCTCTGAGATCCATTCTGCCGTGATGGATTGACTGAGGGGTCATTATCCCTTGGAAGAGGATCTACTGGAGTCTGCCATGTTGTAAAAAAACATCAAATGCATAATGTAAACCAGCCAAAAAATCACAATACATAGATTCTCCAGAAAACAGAAGCTAAAATTTTGGATGCTGAAAAAAGATGACAGCAATACCCCAGAAACAAAAAAATATATCAGCAAATATCCCCCTCCCCAACTATCACACTTTAAGATATTAATGGTAAAGATAATGCAAGGATATCGATACATGTTTCTCTGTTGCAATCAAAATTACATACAAGCTTGTAATTCAGTAACAATCATAATCATTCTCTACAACTCGGTAAATGTATTTCAGAGCCGGATGTATAAATGAACAGTTACACGATGAATAAGCTATGAAAATTGAAAAAAATAAATAAATAAACCATCACCAAACATTGATGGAACCCCATCACGAAACTCACTTCCGATCATCGCATTACCAATTTCTGATTTAGCACCTTTGGCTCTTTATGCATTGACCACCTAAAAGAAAGAAAAACAGGTGGAATATACCAAGCTACAGTTCAAACTTTGCTGCCTTCCTAGCACTATGAATCAACGCTGACCTTGCTCTGATTACGACAAATTACTTTCACTTGCAGCCATTTAACAAATCAAACAACTACTGCAGTAACTCACCAATTAATAATGACTACTTTGCGACATTACTCAGAATTCGTCCACTTGCAAAATAATACGGCAGAAATAAATCCCGGTACATAAAAACTGCACATTTTCTTTGACCAGAGGTTCTTAACTCGCATAGACGCAATTACAATACCTAGATACGAGCAAATACATAGGTGAATACGTTCAATGAATGTATATAAGCAGATAAGGAATCAAAGAACGCACCTGAGAGGAAAATAAGAGCGGGGATCGAGACTGACGGTTATCATGCGGAGGAGAGCTGAGCATTAAATCAACCGAATCCATGCGCTCAATCGGCGCGTGTACTGGAATCCCCGCCGCTTCATCTCCGCCGCCACCGCCATTAGCACAGCCTTCTTCTCTACCATTCACATTCCCCATCGTTCAGCCAACACAACAAAAAAACAATGCAGTATGTATATGTATGTATGCGCAGAGAGAGAAATAGCTTGTCCGGAAGGGATCGCCGGAGGCAGTTAAGGTGGAGAGGGAGGGATATAATCGGAAAAATGACAAAAATGGTGACTTCGGAAGGATATAATCGAATGACGTGGGAAGATCGGAACCGTTACATTCGGATAAGTATTATGTTTGCAGATGAAATCTGGCCGTTCAATACTTCTTTTAGTTTATTGACTCATTATGAGCGAGGTCGTGTGCCTCACGTCTAATTTGTTTTTTTATTAAAAAAAAAGAAAATAAATCACTTAATTAAATAAAATCATAAAATCAAACTGTAATTATATTAAAAGTCACTTATTATTGTTTATTATTTCATGTTACTTTCTTCGAGGAATTCATTAGATATAACTCATCGATAATTTGTAGCAGCTTTCACCCAAATCTGCTTGTATAAATCAAATTATCGTTTCTAATCAATTTTACTAAGATTTGTTTTAAATATTAAAGCAAATCGAATTAGAAATTCAACTAATTAAAGATATCCAAACAAGTTAAATAAATTCAATTTATATAATAGATTTGAAACCCGTGATTTTTAAATTCATTGATCTAGATTAGTATAGATTTTGATTTTGATTTTGATTTTGATTTATTAATCCAACAAATTATTAACTATCAACTTCAAAAGTTACACAAAAATATTAGATAATTAGCTCAAAAAATATTAGATGATTAATTTTCGATGTTATTTTATAATAAATTTAACAAAAGATAAAACAAACAAAAAATGGTAGAATTTTCTCTAAAACAAGTATTTATAGCATTTTCTTATCCTGAAAATTATGAAATATATTTGTAGCATTTCCAAGTTGAAATATATACAAATATTGGAAATTCATTGAGGGTCCGGCTCGGGGCAAGAGATTTGGGCTGATTTGGATTTCAAACCCTCAGCCAAAATCCCATTTGCTTGCTGGCAGCCCAAATGATCTGTGAATTTAAAATCTACATATTTGTTCCGGATTTAACGCTTGATTACTAAATTTGAAATCCAGCCATTATTCCTGTTATTTGAAATCATCCCCACCATCAGACAAGGATGAGTCGTGGATCTGTGAACGGTGTCTCTGCTCCCACCGTCGAAGCCTGCTAGCTCCACCTCCTGCTTCAGGTTCTTGTATCGCACTCGGATAGACACCGCGTCCATGTCAAGTGTGTTATCTATATGATACTCGTTTCTGAAAAACAGCAGCAACAATGTTAAGTCGAGGCAAGGAAAAACATTTTTCCGCAAAACGAAATTGCCCGTATCAAAGTGCTACACGTCGCAAGCAATCGTCCCCAAGATACAACGACTTCAAGTCAAAACTTTGCAGCACTACAAAGTCTCGAGCGCAGCGAACAAAATATATTTAGAAGCTTTCAAATGAGAACGAAAATTGTGCAGCAAGATGATATGATTATGAGCAGGAAATTGCAAGAAGAAGTGCAGAGAAATTTTTTTTCCAGCAATTTTCGAAAATGGCTGATATGAACTATTTATAAACGATCACCGGTTGCGTAGAAAAGACATGTCTTTACTGACCGGATGCGAAGAAGAGTTACAATTCTAGTCAAGGAACACATTGTTTGGTGCAAATGTGACCAAGAACAGATGCCAAGATAGTCAAGGGACACGCCTGTTTTCAGAAACAGCACCGCGCAAATTTCCAGAAAGGCTCGCGCTTGTGCGCGGATTCTGGGCACGCATGTGCGCGGCATCTTCTGTGAATGCACGCTGGTTTCTGTTTCGGTTTCGTGTGTAGGTGCTGTCAACAAAATTATTTTCAAATAAATTTTGTCTAAAAGAATAATACGGTCAAAACACCACACCTCACCGCGCCGAGCCGGCCGAGCGGGCGCGCGTGTTTAGTTCACCGAGACACAACCTATTAGCGTCTTCCTCCGTCTAAAAACTTCTGGTACCCCTTGAGGCCCAAACCCTTGTCTCAACTTGGAGCTTATTAGGGAGACTTTATTTGGTTATTAACTCAATGTGGGACAAGCCACATTTGAGACATCCCACTTCCCTTTACAACTCCTCACTCTTCCTCTTCTTCTCTTTTTCATTTATCCAACAAAGTCTAATCAGACGGAGCTCGGCTGATTGTGGTGGAGTGGAGTGCAGGGCAGGGATGAAGATGAGTGGTGGAGACGGCTGGAGGCGAGAGGGAGAGTTGCAGGAGCAGAAAAGTGGCATAAGCGGACGACGTGGGGGGAAATGGAGAGGTTGTTGGAGAGTTACGGTGGTTGCTGGGACTATGAGGATACTACGGCTTCTGTTGAGGTTTCGGAGCTGGTTTCTATGATCATTCAATTTATCAGTTCTTGATCATTTATTCACCAACTAGTGCTCCATCTTCAACCTTAAAATCTATTTTGACGTAAATTTTACATTAAAATAATGCGATTTCTACACCAAATACAATATTCATCTCCAATTCATCTACTTCAAATCTTACTCTAAAAAAATATTCTCATAATATTCTTTTTTATTTGATTTATTTAATTATTTTAAATATATTATTGAATATATTATTATTTAAAGATATCTAATTATTAAAATAATATAGTATTATTATATAAATAATATTTATAATTTTTAATATTAATATTTATAATTAAAAAAAAAAGCTCTGTCCTAAATTGGCGGCGAATTTGGCGCATGGAGAAATGGAGCTACGCTATTTTAGTTGGAAAATAACCCTTGCACAAAAATGACGTGTGCCCTTAGGATTCTGGCAGCCTAATCAGAAAAATTGAAGAGATTGAAATATGAAATTTGTAAATCGGCAATTGTCCATGGCTCCGCCGCCGTAATGGGTGGGTATCTCCATTATCCTCTATGATTAACCTAATTAATGGATTTAAAATCCACTTTGAAATTGTATTTTATCCGAACAAAGAATTTAATAAAAAGATAACAGATTTCAATCCTCCTCTTAAATCCAAATCACTCCCACGCATGCTGAGGAATGAGCATCTGAAATAAATTGCTCTAATACAAAAGCAATCTAGTCAGGGATTTCGTCATCTAACGCAAAATTAATGAACAATTACTACAATACGAATTGTTACTTAATCTTTCCGTTGAATCCAACTAATTTCCACCCTTTTATCATCTTCATCGGACAAGTGTTCTTCTGCATGCAAATCCTCATTCAATCTCTGGATTTGAGTTTCTTTTACAAAAAGTAAAATCTCCATAGCCAACAATTCTTGCATTATATATATATCGATTCTCCATTTCTCCTGTTTCTGTTCGTATATAATATTTATGAATGGCAGCTTCAGTTCCGGCGGTGCGGAATGGCAGCGGCTCGGGCTATGCCACTGTTGCAGATGCAGATGAAGACAATTTTTATGCAGCAATGGCGGTTCTCCGGGCCGGCGGATCATCGAAACGGACTCCACCAGACAGATCCATCCTGCATGTTACGGATTTGCCAATCAAGAAGAGAATTCAACTCATAAACCAGCAGGCCGCCGAAATCCAAACCGAAACAAAGATAATCCAACTCCTAAACCAGGAGACAACGGAAACCAAAACCGGAACCGGAACCGAAACCGAAACCCCACCAGCATGCGACATTTGCAACCGAACTTTTGCGAGTTCTCGATCTGTGGCCATCCATAAAGGCCACCACATAAGGAGGGGCAGGGCTCGCATGCATGAACTGGGGTCTGTGGAAAATCCTAACTGCGAGATGAACGAGCAGAGGCAAGTGGTTTCGCGGCGGCGATTTCGACAAAGTAATGGACCTGGTGCTGTACATGAATGCCGAAGGTGTTGGAGGAGTTTTATCTCCGGCCAGGCACTAGGCGCCCACAAGCGCCACTGTACATGGCCACCTGTGGAGCAAGAAATAGTGAATAACTTTGATCTGAATGAGGTCCCTCCACCGGAAGAAGAAGATAACCTGGTCTTGCCATGGCACTATTGATCATTATATATAATTCATGGTCATTTCCGTCCTGTATGCAAAAGACACTCCAAAATTAGCATCGTGGCCATAATTCACTATTTAAATATTAAATTCCATCGCTTCTTATAAAAACTACCATATGGTTTCATAGTTCGGTTTTACTTTAAAAAATACATGCTTTTTTTTATTTATTTATTTAAATTTAACTTCTAGTCTCCACACCTTTTCAAATTGATAATACGCATTGTTTTATTATAAAGGGAAAATAAAATTCTTTTTAAAAAAAAAAAAAATTCTCTCTCCCTTACACATGCCATATATCATGAGCCCAAATTTCCGAAACATACAAATTAAGAAAAGCCCACAAACATCATTTAATATTTAGGGTTCAATATTATTATTATTTAAAATTTTGTACTAAATTGTTTTTACCAAACAAAAGGCATTTGGATGAATATAAATCATCGAAGAATAAAGAATCTTATTTCAAATATATAATAAGCTAAATGTATGGCTTATGAGGTTAATATGTCATTGATAGTTCTACTCAACAACTAAAGTTTCACATCAATCTCATGGTTTTAGGCATACAATAACAAAGGTAGTACCTACTATAAAGAGAAAGTTATGAATTATAAATAAAATAAAGCAAACCATCAAAGAAAATATATGTGACACAAAATTTCTTGTCGATGAAGTTGTTGGTGTAGATGATATTAGGGAAATGGGTCATGCCCAAAAATAAAAATTTTAATTCACCCGATTTTTAATTTAATTTAATACTAGCTCGATATTTGGTGAGAATCATTATTACAAGTTGATCATTTCCAAATTTTGCTGCGCATACATTTGTCCAGCTAGGTAGCCGTCTTTTACGACTTGATTGTTTGATGATGATTTCTATTCCGTAGTTGTATTTCCAAGGTTATCTATATGAGCTGGTATTTGGTTGGCAGATAATTTGGCTCTCAACTTGAAGCAAAGTTTTTATATATAATTAGACATATCAAGTCTTAGCGCTTATCTCTAGAATATAAGTGGTTGTTTGAGATCATTTTTGGTTATTTTAAAGTGATTTTTTTAGAGATTATTTTAAAATGGATGAGAATAAGGTGTTATTTTGGAAATAAAATTTTAAAGCTAATATATTTTAAAATTTGAGTGTTCACGAAAAAAATTACTTCCAAACTTAATTTTTGGTCAAATGAAAATAATATATTTGTTATATACATCACTTATCTTTTTAATTATCTACATTTTGGTGATCATACCACTTGACAATGTATTTAATAATTATTATTACATTTTAACTATTTTGTATCAAAATTAATTTATATTTTTATAATATGAATGTTTGTGAATTTATATAAAATTAAATTAAAAAACACATTCAAAAAATTTGTATAAGTGCCAAAAAATATGTAAAAAAAATTGGAAATGCAAATTATAAAAAAATACAACAGATTTTTTTTAAAAAAAAATATTAATGAAATTTTATGAGTTTCATTTGAAACTCTTAAAAATTATATATAAATAAAATGTAGTATTTTACAAAATTTTCAAACATATTTGTAAAAATTAAGACCAATTTTAGAATATAATAAAATTTTCAAGAATATAAATATTTAATTGTAATTTTAAACTATTAACAAAAACAGAAGCTGAAAAAACATTTCAATCTTATAACTTCTAGCTTTGGGTCAAAAATCACAGAAGCAAGCATCTCAAAACTCTTCAAACACTTTCTAAATTACGGTAAAAACTTGTGTGAGACGGTCTCACGGGTCGTATTTGTGAGACGGGTCATTTATTTGGGTCATCGATGAAAAAATATTATTTTTTATGCTAAGAGTATTACTTTTTATTGTGAATATGGGTAGAGTTGACTCGTCTCACGGATTAAGATCCGTGAGACGGTCTCACATGAGACCCACTCCTAATCTTAATCCGCGAGACGGTCTCACATGAGACCTCTCCTAAATTACGTAACAGCCTTATTCACATAGTTTGAATGTTTGTTTATATATAGTTTTGAATATACATGATTAAATATTCCACGATTAAATTAGAAATCCATGACGTAACGTGTAAATCAATATTGTTAACATAATAACATTGTAGTAAATACATATTGTGTATATATGTGTGTGTCTTACTTGAAATAATTGTCTTTGGTAGGGGCCACGTGCGAAAGCAAAAACATGAATAAGAAATGTAGTCAACACGTTTTGATGTCCTTTTTCACCAAATTGCACAATATTATAATATAACAGTTTATCCAATTATTTAAGCAATTAAATCCAGTCACATTTCCCATGTGTAATATAATTCATCAACACGAATCTTAACAAGGGTCAATTTTATCCAAAATCACAATAAAAAATAATATTTTTAGCATAAAAAGTAATATTTTTTCAATAAAAAGTAATATTTTTTCATGGATGATTCAAATAAGATATCTGTCTCACAAAATACGACCCGTGAGATCGTCTCACACAAATTTTTACTCATATTATTATTGATGAGTCTTAAAAAAATCCAACAATTTATTTGCTTCATTTATGCTTTCACTTTCACGTAATTAACCAGTTTTACATCATCTGCAGCAGCATCTCTTCTCTACCGTTCGTCGGTCTTTACTAGAATCTTTTGTAATCGATTGGCATATTCTATTGATACCCGTAGGGCCATCCACCATGTTAGTTAACGTACCAAAGATGTGGATACAAAATGATAAGTATCAACGTCCGTTGGTTTATTACAAATTTATTTTTTTAATAAATTAATAGAAGAAAATGTAATAATAAAATAAAATACAACTTATCAAAGGTATTATTCGATTTAATTTAAATTTATATTATCACATGATTATAAATAGATAGACTACTGTGAACCACAAGTACTTCCTCGTTTAGGTTAGGTTTGATTTTAGAGAAGATGTTGCATTAGTAATATTATGCTGGATCACATGATAACAATAATATCTATTTATTATTTATTTGGCTTAGGAAAAAAAATTTTTTTTTTTTATAGAAAAAGGAAAACAAAGTTTAAAAAACAGGCTTAGGAAAAAAAATAGTTTTTTATTTATAGAAAAAGGAAAACAAAGTTTAAAAAACAAGAACAATAATAATAATAGTGGTGCTAGCATGATTTTACGGGGTATTAAGTTAGTCTAAAAATTAAGTGCGTACGGAAGAATAACAACTGCGAATTTTATCGTCATGAAAAAAACAGCAACATTAATTGTTGTAATCGTTCATGTTGGATGGATGGTTTTTACCCATCGTGGTTGATGGATGTAGTTACTGTTGATTTAATTAATGCATAATATCTGATTTCAATTAAAAAAAAATTTGTAGTAATGATTATAACGATAATAGAATGCGATAACAACAACATTAATGTATTAATGATGTTAGTAAAGTTGTATTAATAAATGGTTAATTGGACTAAAATATCTATTTTTATTTATTTTTATTATGATTCATTACTCATAAATTTTATTTTGTTATGCAATATCCTTGTCTAACCATTAAAGTTCTAAATTACCTACTTACATCACATCACATCACATGATAAGTATGCGACTTCTTCCCTGTTATGAAACTAATTTTTAAGCAATAATCTTAAATTATTTTTATGCAAGTGTTTAAATTAATTTCTTATTTTTATGCACATCTTGAAAATTTTGATATGTTTTTTTAAATAAATAATGAAACGTACCTTTCTTATTTTGTTTAATAAATTGTTATGCATATAAAGATTTTTGGTTTTTTTTTAAATATTAATGCAAGATTGTTTTTTCATAAAACGAATATGTTGAACGAATACATTTAAATTATTAAAATATTTATTGACTTTTTTAGACTACTAAATAAAATAAATAATGCAAAGATAATTTAATATATGTAATATTTTAATATATTCAAAATTAAAAGAGTTTTTGAAAAATATTATTGGATAAAATTTTGTTATTGTTTTAATTCAAAAAATAGTAGAATAAATTTGTAAAACAAAATAATGAAGAGACATTTCGGTTTTATTATTTAGATAAATTAATAAAGCACACCGAATTTTTTAAGTTATGAATAAAAGTAAGAAACTTAATCGATAAGATTTTCATTATTGGAAAAAGAAATTCAACCATATTATTAATTGCATAAAATTTATTTTTATAATGAAGGAAAAAAGTCACATGGTTTTCATGTGATAAATAAGAGTATTTAAATATTTTTAAGCTCACGGGAAGATAGAATAAATTATCAAGTTAAAACTTGTTGGGCAAGACTGAATCTTGACTTTATTGAATCATGCTTCGTCATATTTAGAACTTCGTAACGCCGTTGCCCGAACGCGATGCCAAGAATATTATGTGGACAAGAACCACGATCCTAGGCCGTCACGAGGTATATGTATCTTTTATTTTAATATTTTGAAATTATTTATTAATTACTATTATATATAAAGTTTGATTATTTTAATCGGAAGGAAAATAATGCAGTAGGGCCTGCCATGAGAAATTAACGAAGGGGTGGGTTTGGGAACGTGTGACTTACCATATTAACGTACGACTAATTTTCCTCAATCACGCGCCACCGAAATCGTGTTTGAACTGCGTTAAATTCCTCCCTATTTAATTTCCAACCACAATAATTCTAACGACAACCCAACATTTCTTCCTTTCTCGGTGATTTTTTTTCCGTTGAGCCAGGTGTGGCGGCGAATCTTGTTTTCTTGGATATTTACAACCCATCCACTGCGTTTGATTTGTTGAGTTTTGGATGCCATTTTCGCCCGCTGGCTAATATAATTTCTGGGTTCATTTTGTTTTCTGCAATTATAAATCTTGGTTCTTGAAGTTATTTTTGACCCATTTGGAATCCAAGAGCCGCTTTGCTTCTCCTGGGTGATCGAGCTTTAAGTACCGTGTTTGTACAAATCCGAGTATATCCCTTTTTTTCTCATCTCGTCTTTAGCATCCAAATCATTTGGATTTTAGCAAAGCCCCGGTTCGGTGTTGAGCACAAGTAGATGTCAGTACTTCGAAAAGTTTTCTTTTAGACAATATTTGTTTGTTTTAAGATATATATTTTGGGAAAATTTTATATTATTGTCTCATTCTTTTGTTAGACTTGAAATTCTTGATTGAGTTATGAAACTGGGTGTACGGATTCTGAGTTTGGTTCGGAAATTTCTAAATTTCAGTTGTTATCTCTCATCTTTTGTTAGATTTGGAAGTCTTGGACAAGGTCTGAGAGTGTGGGTGAATCTTTCTTTAAGTTTGGAGGGCAGCTAAATATATTTATTGATAATTCAAAGTGGAAAGAATAAGTTTGTTTGGGATTTGGTTGTCATTTAATAATGGATTTCTTGTCTTCTGGTGTTGAAAGTAGATTCAACTCCCGATTTTTTGTTTATTTTATTCGTGACTGGTGTTTTTTTTAATTGTGTTTTATCTAATCATTTGTTCCGCTCTTTTAGTCATTGATAAAGTAATTTGTAGAGTAGCTTTTAGTCTTATTATTTTATGTATATGTTTGTTAGCTTGTGAACTGATCATTGGTTTCTGTTATATCAAGATTCAAGTTTTGTCTGTCCTGTGAAATTGTAAAGGCTATACTAAAAAGAATTCCAAGAAATATTGTTGCCACTATTGTATAGTTTTATCTGATATTTTGAAGGGCTTGAAGATCTCGAATTTTACGTGCAGGAAGTTCTTGTTGAAGACTGCTGTTGCTGAGCGCAGAATAAGTCCGCCGGAGAATCGAGTGCGGATGAGTCAACCCAAAATTAAGCGTAGAATTGGGAAATATGAAATTGGAAGGACCATTGGTGAGGGCACATTTGCAAAAGTGAAATTTGCTAAGGATTCTGAGACTGGACAACCAGTGGCTATGAAGATCCTCGACAAGGATAAGGTCCTTAAGCACAAAATGGCTGAACAGGTGGGTGTTTTACCTTTGTGACTTGAAAAACATTACAGTTCTCTTGTTAAGTTGCCAATTTTGATCCATCAAATATTGTTGTTCTATTTATGGTGGATCTGATTCTGACATATGTCATGCATAAATTTGGCAGATTAGGCGGGAAATCGCAACGATGAAATTGATAAAGCATCCCAATGTTGTTCGCTTGTATGAGGTTATTGTCCATTTCTTGCTTTCCCTCTCTTTATCTCTATTGGAACTTATAATCTTGTTTGTCTTCAGGTTATGGCGAGCAAGACCAAGATATTTATTGTTATGGAATTTGTTACTGGAGGAGAGCTCTTTGATAATATTGTAAGAGTCAAACTTATTTCTGCCACACCGAAAGCATGTTATAGAAAATCTTAGTTCGATGGACTCGGTTGTCCTGCCGATCTTTGAATTTCTATACTGTATTGTGTGAACTCTTTGTATAGTTTTGGGGAATTGTTGTTTCTTGATTGAATCTGGAACAATATGTTTATAATGACTTAGGTGAATAACGGACGAATGCAAGAAGATGATGCTAGAAAATATTTTCAACAGCTCATTAATACTGTTGATTATTGCCATAGTAGGGGAGTCTTTCACAGAGATCTGAAGGTAATTGAATTTTGTCTATTTAGTTTTATCATGAGTTTATTACTTGATTTGTCATGCATGGTTTTCATGCAAAATTTGATACAACATATACTCTGCCTTATCTGGCGCAGCCGGAAAACTTATTGATGGATGACGCTGGGAACCTAAAAGTTTCCGATTTCGGATTAAGTGCTCTATCTCAAACTGTCCGGGTAAATATCGGATTCTGATTATGAAGTTTGCTGCGCCACTCTTTCACGTCTTTCAATTTATATTCGTTCCCATTCCCTAAATGGGCATTAAAATATTAAATTTTATTATTTGCCAGGATGATGGTTTACTGCATACTACCTGTGGAACTCCGAATTATGTCGCTCCTGAGGTAGGATTCACAAATCCCACTATCTGACTCTTAAATCACATTTTATTTTTCTTTCATGGTCTGATTCATGGATTAAAACCTGAATAGGTTCTCAACGATCGAGGCTACGATGGAGCAACTGCCGACTTGTGGTCATGTGGAGTGATACTCTTTGTTTTGCTTGCAGGATACTTGCCTTTCGACGATGCAAATCTTATGAACTTGTATTCAAAAGTTAGTTATTTGTGCAATTTAAGTGCTTTGTCGATTGTATATCATAATTCCAAAAACATTTTTAGTTTTGATAATTTTTGTTGTGATAACATATCCAGATATCTTCTGCCGAATTCACTTGCCCCTCGTGGTTTTCCTTTGGTGCCATGAAATTAATTGCTCGGATTCTTGAACCAAATCCCATGAAAGTGAGAATCTTGAAAATACTATTTTTCAGGCTTAATTTGCCTTGTATCACATTTTAACTTATTTTATCAATTAACATCCATCTCCACTCTTTGATCATGTGAGCTATTCTGAATTTTTTGTGCAGCGTATCACTATCCCTGAAATATTGGAAGATGCGTGGTTTAAGAAAGGTTACAAACCACAGATATTTCACGAGAAAGAAGATGCATGTTTGGATGACGTTGAAGCTGTTTTTAAGGATTCCGAGGTGAGATTGTTACACATCAGTGATTTTTCCTCTCTTATCGTTTTTTATTTTAATATTCTAAGTCATAGAGCTTTTGTTTTCTTTTTATCAGGAACATCTTGTGATGGAGAAAAAGGAGGAACAACCAACGGCAATGAACGCCTTTGAGCTAATCTCCATGTCAAAAGGTCTCAATCTTGAGAATCTATTCAATGCAGAACAGGTTGAAACTATTTTCCCTTGCATTTCTTGCGATTGTGGATGTGTAACATCATTTGTTGATATGTTATATTTGTTCTTTTGTTGATGATACATCGGTGGCAGGAATTCAAGAGGGAAACGAGGTTCACATCCAAACGCCCTGCCGATGAGATCATAAAGAAAATCGAACAAGCAGCAAAACCACTCGGTTTTGACATTCGCAAGAAGAACTACAAGGTAGTGATGGTGAAACTTTCCAGATAATTGTTGTACTTGTGCTGGCTATAACCCTTAAACGAATTTTTTGGTACTTTTCTTTCTACTCTTTTCTCAGATGAGGCTTGAAAACATAAAAGCTGGAAGAAAAGGAAACCTTAACGTTGCTACCGAGGTACATTTTGAAATAATTAAACAATTTTTTGTAATACAGTTCGTGTTTTGTAATGCAAAATGTGTACTGAAAAAGGTCTTTCAAGTTGCTCCTTCTCTGCATATGGTTGAGTTTAGAAAGGCCAAGGGAGATACCTTGGAGTTCCACAAGGTACACACTGAATTTTGCCCAAGTTTCAGGAAACAGCACCTACATCTTTTTCCATATTGGTTCGAAATTTCTGATTTTTTCTAGCTCTTTATCCTAGTTCTACAAAAATCTGTTAACCTGCCTTGAGGACGTAGTTTGGATAACTGAAGAGGGCATGAAGAAATGAATTAAAGACATTGCACTCTTTATGAGCTATGTGCAGGGAGACTCGCGCGATCGAACGGCAAAAGGCCTCTCGTGAGAAGGCCGAACATGTAAAGAGATCGGACTCGAAAACTCATCTTTCCGGATTGACTAAACGCTCATGTTGTATTCCATTCCCTTATTCTTGTTTTATAATAATTAGTAGTTGTACACGAATCAGGTTTACTATTCTTCCGTTTGAATCTCTCTTAGGAAGGAACCTTTTTCGAAACAGTTCGTTTTTTTAGTTGTTTCTACCAAAATTCAAGAAAATTCATATTTCTTGGAAGGAGTAGTTTAATTTATTTGTATTTTGTGCGAATATTTATTTTCCTCTAAATTGTGAGTGGGTGTGTGTGTGTTCGTTGGAGGAATAATTTTGGGAAAAGGGTCTTTTTATTTTGGTTGATATATGTATTGTTGTACATCAAAATTATTAGATCCAATACAAATGTGATGATCACATCAAAAATATGTAACATACCAAAATTATTTATATATATTAAAAAACTTATATATATGATACGAGCACTGAGTTATATCTTAACAATAAAGGATAGAATAGGTATCTTGTGACACAGTCTTACGAATCTTCATCGGTGAGATGAGACAATTTTATCGATATTCACAATAAAAAATTATACTCTTAGCATAAAAAGTAATATTTTTTCATTGATGACCCAAATAAGAGATCCGTCTCACAAAATACGACTCGTGAAACCGTCTCACACAAGTTTTTGCCTAAAAATAGTAATAATTTATTTTATATAGTTAATTAATAAAGTTTAATTTATCAATAATGCTATATATAATGTAATTCGTATATCTCTATGATATTGAATTATACGTATACGTCTGTGTTTGTATAATAATACATAAAAAGTAGCTATATTTAACTGTATCCCGAATTTTTAAAAGTTGACATATTCTATACCTATACTGTATATATAGATATTCCCTTATCCATTTGAATCCCAACATCAATCCCACCAAAATTGACTTGCATGCAATCTGAGGTTAGCACACCGTACTTGATTATCTCAGCAAGTTTTTAATTATCCTCAATTTTTGTTAGTTGTCCTTCATCGGTTGTATAAATAACCTGGAAGTTGTATATATGACTTGGACAATCCTCTCCTTTTGAGCTAGCTTTTGGGGTTGAGTTAGGTTTAAGTTCCAATCTTAACAATTTCTAAATTAAATTATCATAATTTATAGTTATCTTAAAAAAAATAATTAAATTGTCAATGTTCATAAATATAAAATATAACATAAATAAAAAATAAAACTAATATAAACTAAAGTAATTTATACTTTTATTTTATATTAATAATATAATTATTGTTTCTATTTCTTTAGATCAACCCGATATTTCGTTTTTGCTTTTATAATTTATCATGTTTTCTTATAAGTTAATTAATTTTTAGTATTTTGTGTATATCAACATAAAATAAATATAGTAAAATAATATTTTTACTTTATTAAAAAAATATGAATTTATACAAAAACTTATGTGAGTCCAAAAATTAATTTTATGAGACAGATTTTCAATCAACCCAACTTATGAAAATCATTATTTTTTATATTGAAAATATTAATTTTCATTAGATGTATGGATTGATTATAAATCTGTGTCACCGTCTTACAAAAAATCCTACTCATCAATTTAATCAATAGATGATATATTATGAAATATTTTATAATAAAAGAAAGAAATTGTTGAATGAAGAAAAAGAAAAGAAAGTAACAAAGGCTCATAATTTTGTCAAATATTAAATTTAAAAGTGAAATGGAGTGCATATTGCGATGAATCATTAGTATCATCCTAATTATATTTCGGAATAATAATTTTTTGTTTATATTTTTTTCCGAAAAGATAAATATTCTTAATCCGAAATCATAAAAAAAATTTAAGATTTTGATAAACTCCCTCGGATCCATATTCTTGCACGCCATATCATATTTGCTCAACATTTCTATCTACTATACAAGGAGTTCAACTTCCTATCCACCATATTTTTCTTATGCGCTTCGACTAAAACCCTGTTCGCCGCAATCGATGCTTGGAGCTGTTCGAATGCAGCCACAACTTCCGACATGGTCGGTCGGTTCCTGGGATCCGTGTTGAGGCATTGTAGCGCGAGAACAGCCAAGAACTGTGCATCCTTTTTAGGATACTGACCTCCCAATCTTGAATCCATGATTCTCAACATTTTTCTCGGGTCATTTAGGAATGGTTTTGCCCAATCCACCAAAGTTTCGTCAGCTCCACCAGTGTTCTCGTCTCCAAGTGCTCGTTTCCCTGATAGCAGCTCCAGCAACACCACACCGTAGCTGTATACATCACACTTTGGAGTCAAGCGACCTACAATACAACATGAAATCACGCGATTCAGCCGTAAAGGCATTTATCTACCACATCATGCCCGAAGGACTAAAAATTTTATTAGATTCATATTTTATGATACACAATCATCAGCTCTTTATATATATATACATGGCCAAATATCATATAAATCATGTTCTAACAACAAAACCATCTAAAAAAACATATCATAATTTTAATAGCATGTATGACAGAGATTGTCTTGTTCAAAGGGATGAACGTTTCCCTATTTCTCTAATAGGTTAGAGCTGGTTCAATTCAACGGCTATTTTTTCACATAAAAACAAACCTGTTGCTACGTATTCCGGTGCGGCGTATCCCTTGGTTCCAATGACACGAGTTGAAACATGAGTTTTGTCACCTTTAGGACCAGCTCTTGCTAAGCCAAAATCTGAAAGTTTTGCATTGAATTCCTGTAAAAAAAGCATTAACATAAAACATGATAAATAACATATAGAAATGGTCCTGTTCCCGTATCAAGAGTTACAAGTTGAATTTAGTCATACCGAATCAAGAAGTACATTGGATGCCTTCAAGTCCCGGTATATCACATTGGCATCCAGGCTATGCAGGTAAGATAACCCTCGAGCAACGTCAACAGCAACTCGTATTCGTGTAGCCCAAGTCATGAGTTGTGCTCCTTCTGAAAATATTACAAATTCACCAGTATAAATAGATTGAAACTAGACCTAAGTAAATGAAAAGAAATAAATAAAACGAACGAAATTTAGATAATCCACTTACTTTTAAATAAGTGATTTTCCAAGCTTCCTTTCGGCATGTACTCGTAGACTAAAAGCCTGTACTCAGATTCCGCGCAGTAGCCGATCAGCTTCACAAGATTTTCGTGGTGTAGAAGACTTAAATAGTTAAGTTCCGTCTGTCAAATTAAAGAAGTGGCATCACAAAAAGATTAGCTCTTTACGATATTTATAAGTATATACGATGGAAAATTAGCTAGTTTTTATGAACATACAAGCCATTCCCTGTGGCCTTGATAACTTTCGGATTTGAGTTTTTTGACAGCAACTACCATCCCGGTTCCAGGTTTGCAGGGGGTGAAAGTTTGCTCGTCTATCCATCCTTTGAAAACGAACCCAAATCCACCCTCTCCAAGAAGGCTGTCGAATCGGAAATTTCTAGTGGCATTCTTTAGATCATTGAAAGTAAACGATCTGAGGTTGCCGGAGGGAAATTGACCAAATTTCGATGCAGCAATAGCATTGCACAACAAGCCTGAATGACTTAGCTGGTTCGAAGAATATAAATTGTCCTGTGTTGTATATCCTGGTGGGATCTTATCTGGAAAATGAACAACTTAAACAAGTGAATACAAGATTTCATGTCTTTTAAGACTAACATAAAAAAGAGCAAAACGTTATCGGTTAAGCATGCTGATTAACTCGGCGCTTAAATGAAACACAAAAACATTAAATTATGCAACAAAGATTATTAAATGTCTGGTTTGCAGACATCTGATTAACTCGGCGATTAAATGAAACACAAAAACATTAAATTATGCAACAAAGATTATTAAATGTCTGGTTTGCAGCAGATGTCTGCAATTTCTCTATTCTAAAGAACCTGTGCCATCGCAGACACTTGGCTAAACAAAATGAAAGATGTCAAATTATCAAGGAAACCAAGGCGCCTTTGAGCTTTGCAAATGTATAAAGTCAACCAGTGAATGTGAAATAGATGGCCTTGAGTTAATCTAGTGAGATTCATACAATTCGGGTTGACCTCTTGCTTACCGAGCTCAAAGTAATGATACACAAGCTCAAGCTCGAGCTCGAGATTGAATTGGGCCACCATGACAAGCTTATGAGGACTTAATTCATATTGTAGCTGTTTGTACAACACTTCCAACACCATATTCTTACAACTTCACCATCTAAGTCAATCAATCAATCAACGGAAATTATTCTGCAAAGTAACTACAAAATTTGTAAGTAACTTATTTTACTTCCAAATGCAGTTGTTACCTCAATATTTCTTTGTTTTATTAAAGCATATATCAGACACAAAAAGGGTCTCTCAGGAAGCCTCAGCGCATTAAAAACTAAAAATTCTTGCACTAACCCTGCAAGCATTCTCTTCAATCAGACATTGCAGTACATTAGAAATAGCAAGCACTAGGTGACCCAATACGTTCAAATTCTTGTCCACATCTCTCTAAATATTGAAGCAAAAAATTCAAGAGGGTCAAATAATCACATAAAAATTCATCAATGAGATATATAAACCTGATCCAATAAATCATTCTTCGACTTTTCTATTTGCAAAAGAAAACCCATTCAAAATATCCAACTGTTAAACGGCAGAATCAAGAACCAATTCTGGCATTAAAGCCATACCCGAGAATTGCCCGGAAGAAGCAGGAGCAAGTTTAGCAGGCTTCTGGAGGCAAATCCCCATGACCGAATTCAAAGACAGCANAAAAAAAAAAAAAAAAAAAAAAAAAAAAAAAAAAAAAACCGAATTTTTAAGAGAAGATATGGACCTGTCTGTTTTGCTTGAGAAAATTCTTGGGTTCAAGGAGGAGAGAAAATTCTTGGGTTCAAGGAGTAGAGAATATTCAAGGCAACAGCCTCGCATCGGTCAAGCCTTAAATATTTGAATATGATCACAATAATGCATGTGTTAATTAGTATAATATGGTTCGAGTCTTACACAAATGACTGATAAATAAAGAAAATATAGATGTAATTTGAAAGCTAAGGCTGCATGGGATTCATTCGGCTGACCAGTCAAATGATCATAACTGTTATCGGACATTTCATTTTTTTATTACTTTGTCAATAAGCGAGGTTAGACTATTTTACAAAATTGTCCACGTCTGACAAATCCAGCATTTGACTGTTATTTCGTGGACCATTTTGAAGACATGTTTTTCTGTTCTCGACGACTATTGTTATAATTGAGTATCGAATTCATATCTTATTTTATATAAAAAAAATCTGATAGTATTTGATAATGTACGTATAAAAAAATATGTGAATATTATGTATCGTTAAAATGGATATTTTAGGTTCTTTGATTCATCTATACTATTACTATTCTAATAAAATAGCGATACCTGCACCGATAAACTTCGAATTTATTTGATGCAATAATATCCCCATGATATAATTTTAATGGTAAAATGTTTAATGTTTTTCTTAAACTAAAATTTTTTTCCTAAAACTTTCAATATAATTTTTAAGGAGAAAATATAGATAATTGTTAATCATACACCAAATAATTCATCATATTTTAAAATTTATTATTTTTGTCCACGTTAATTATGGTGAAAATATTAAATATTAATTTATAAATATTTATTATTTTGTATACTATAAAATTATTGAGACGTAAGGTTGAAATTATTTCAATTCGTCAATAACAAACTTATTGATTAATTCAATCAGTTGATTGATTAACGGGGAAGTGGACGTGGAAAGGTAATAAGTGACGTACAAGTGAACTTTTAGTATTTAATAAAAAATCCTGAAGTCATTATTATTATTAAGAATAAGATCTTTCAAGTTAATATTTTTAGAATATATCTCTTATAAGATGATTTTACTAATAAGATAAATCGATTTGATCTATATCCGCAATAAAAAATAATACTTTGATATAAAAAATAATATTTTGTATAAGTAAGTCAACTTGGAGTTATGTCTCACAAAATTGACATGAGAAACCGTTTCATGAGAGTTATGGTGTTGTTTCTAAACATGTCGAAAAATTTCCTCAATACACCCCTCTTTATAATACCGTTTGTCTTCATGAAAAAGAAAATATAACAACATATAAAAAGTCCAATATGATATTTGATCTGAAAAAAACTGTTTCAGCAGAATTATACTTCACATAAAAATTGTGTAGTTGAAAATGACACTTGATATTAAAATTAATATGTATGTACATACATGATTTCATTGAGTAACGAGAGAAATCTCATTAAACTCATATACCTTGTATCGTAATCTTGTTTTAGGCTACCAATTTCAACTTGCAAGATATGCCCACAAGACAAGGGACAAATTATCACTTACATTTTTGTTAGTTGTCTCACATTGATTGGATAAAATACCTGAGAGTTGTATATACGGACTTTAACAATTCTTCCTTCTTGAGCTTGCTTTTGGGGTTGAGTTAGGTCAAAATTTCAATATTAACATGGGATCAGAGCCAGGTTCCACCGTTATGTGTTGGACTGTCCATTGTTGGGCCACCCGTTCTGCCCATAGTTGGGTTATTTGTAAACTTCACGCTTTAGATGTTCATTTTTGGGCGTGAGGAGGTGTGTTAATTGTCCTACATTGGTTGTATAAAATATCTGAGAGTATCATATATGGAGTTGGACAATCCTCCCCTCTTGAGCTAGTTTTGAGGTTGAGTTATATTCAAGTTCTAATCTTAATAATATTAGCCTTAAGATCAATCAAACAAGTATAGGACATATTTATTTAACTCTTGACGAAAGTGATTTATTATTTTCTTCTTGACCTTGACGGCTCCAAGGTTATCCACCTTGCAATCTCAGCGATTGCCTTGGGGTCCCAGGATCACACACCATATTCACTCCACCACGATCGATACAGCTCTTCGATATGCGTCGGTATCAAAAGAGTTCGCAATAAAAATTATTGACTTGAAGGTAATTAATAACTCGTGTTCTCTAAAAAGATCGGAGCTCTATTTCTTGTTCCTGCGATTGCCTTGAAAATCTTCATGATTTTCTTCGATCAAAGCCCTTATATAATTATAAAGTTTGAGACTATTGTGTTAGTTCATGAGTTTACCCAATATATATCGAACAGTGACGGGTGCGAGTCACAAAAAAACCCTAAAGTATGCAAGTACCCAGCTTTATTCTCCCCATCTTAAAGTCTTACACAATTGCTGTCTGTCTTTACACCTATATATATGTCAATAATCTTGTTGGATTGGACTTGGTCGTGTTGTGTTGTCCAAGTTATGAGTGCAAATGAAATATTGGAGTCGTCTGACAATGCTTTAATATCGAAACGAATAATTTTCTAGCCATATTTTGAGATGATAAAAAATAAGTCGAGCTTAAACATACTAGAATACATTTTTTTTGGGTCCAAATTCTGCCAGTCCAAATAAAAAAAATATTTATTTATTAAAATAAAACATAATGTTCTCAAATCAATTTAAAGAATATTTATAGTACTATAAAATTTAGGATATTTAAATTCATACTATCAAATTTAGGATTTTAATATATTAAGATTTAAGGATATTAAAAAAGGTAACTGATTAAACATGAATTAAAAATGGTATTAATTCGACTAAAAACACGTCGTCTCGATTAGGATTACACATATTTTAACACAAAAAAAAAAAAAAATCATATTTGATCCCAATCTATATATGCCCCTTAATCCCCCCCTTGTTTGTTTTAGTATAAAATTTATCACCATATCTAAACATCAACCAATACACAAATATTTTAATTATCTCATGATACTTTTATTCCATACCGTCCGCTAATAATTTTCAACAAACCTAACTTTTGAGTCCCCAAAATCATGAATCAAACAAAAATTTTATCAAACCACCACAAAACTAGAGAAGAATTTACATCATAATAAACTTTTTTGGTTATAACATTTGTAACTAATATAAGTCACATAAAGGAACGAAATTGTTTTGACTTAGATATTAACACTTGTCATTATCTAATTCACCACGAATTAAATATGGAATCACGAGTTCACTTCCAACGAGTGCCTTTCGGTCACGGTTCCATTTATTTTCGTGACCTTATCCTAAAGTCCAATTATGCGTCAAATGGCACAATTAAGCAAGCAAAAATGTTACAAATTGTGTGTAATTTTGTAAAGAATTTGCTGTCTTACCTAGTTTCTAATATTTCAAATTTGTGCATGGGTTGGACCGTAATATCTACATGATATATAGATGTGTACTTTTAGTAGAATTCTTATTGTTATATCAAGGACATCCAGGATCACATAGTAGGAGCTGGGGTTGATTTCAATCTTTCACAAGATACAGGTATGTCGTAAAACCGATTCGATTCGATTCGATTTATCTTGATATTTGTTAAAATTTTGGTTGTGCTTTTATTCATACAAGTGTTGAGGATTTGTACATGTATTATCTGCTTTTCGGTGTCTGATTACATTTTGAAGATTATTTTAGGAACAAAAAGTCCCGTATTTTGAGGTAGGCCTTCCTTAAATTCAGGACAAAGAACATAGCACAATCGACACTCTATTTCAAAGCCTTTTCTGCCAAACAGTCCATATTGCTACTCTCTAAATTTGGAACCAAAATGGAACTTGCAAATGTCTCTTCTTCCCTTTGTTTGTATGCAACTGCCCTTACTAGCCCGAATCCATGTGATCGCAAGAGTCTCAATTACTTATACTGCAGTGCCCCGGTTAGTCCGCGGAGGAATAAACAAGACAAAGGCGATTTTCCCAAATCGAATCTTGTTGATTTCGAGTTTGAGTCTAGCAAGACATTCAGTCGAAAGCAAAGATATCGAGAGCGTGGGGACTCGCTTCCGGCCGTGGCGTTTGTCGACGAAGTCTTCTTCAGTGGCGTAGTCATGCCCCTAAAACTCCCTCCAAGACTCCAATATAACAGTGTTTTCAATAGTTCTAGCCAAAGGTGGACGTTTGCTCCGAGGTCTATGTCTCCAACTACAATGTGCAGAATCCCGTTTGCGTGTAAGTATACATGGAACGACGATTTCGATCCTTTTACCGTGGCTTTGGAGAGAGTAAGGGAAGAGAAGAGGGGAAGAAGTGGTCAGCCGAGGCGCTCAAGATCACATTCCCCATTCAGAATTGCCTCAAAGTACTCTTGTACTGACACCATCTCCTGCAATCAAGATTCTTACGAGGACAAGAGCTCGATGAAGTCGGCGAATCAAGTTCCCGTATGGAGCTATAGTGGACCACTGGAGCTCAAGGGCTCTGCTTATGCAAGATGGGTTCGAGACCAGAAGAAAGAAGGGCTAAACCCGCGAGAGCCGAAGAACCCTTCGGGCTTACGTTTTGGACTGCGTGTAAGGCCCGTGAGAAACAAGCACGATGGAAGGGACATGCCAGCTTCAACTAAAGGGAGAGATGCTAAAGACAAGCGTGGTAATGATAGTGGAAAAAGTAGGGTGGGGATACTCAAAGGACTTTTATTGAAGTATGCATCATTCGGCAGAGAAAAGAATGCTACCAAGTTGACAAAGAAAAGTGTACAAACACAAAAGGAAAGTTACTTCAGTAGATTGAGCTTTAAGTTCAGGGAAAATGGTAAGAGGATGCTGGATGATGAGACGGCCGAGGTAGCTGAGTACAAAACATCCACCATCTCTTGCTCATATTACTAATTAACTGGGGAAGAGATGAATACTCCTTTAAAATTTTATAACATTCAGTTTTAATACATTAAACCGCCTTCTCTCACCGTGTCGTCCACCTTCCTAACAGCTTTCGGGTCCTCCCCTGGTTATGGAGTTGAAGATCATACAAGGAACCCAATGTTATGTGGAAAACTTGTTAGATTTTGGTCGTATGTGTCAAGTTTCAATCTTTATGTGTCGTATTATTAGAAGCGAAAAATGTTTCCCTTGTTGTTCTTCTGGTTTTCAGCGAGAGGTTACTGATAATGAAGTGTTTCAAGCACAAGTACAACTATATGATTCTGCGTGGGCACATTTGGATCTAGAAATTTAATATTGTAAATTTCGAATTCGGCTCTATATAAACTTAAGCATTTGTGTTGGTAATCATGATGAATATAAAATTTTTATCTAAGATAGATATCAGTTGAAAGAGTTGGTGGATAACTGCAAATACAATGTAACTGTGAATGTGTTATTTTGAGAAGAAGTAAATAGGGGAGACTGATATTTGAAAATATGGGCTACCTGGTCTTGGAGACTTGCGAACAATATTTTATCATCAAATAACCGACATCTACATAGAATTTTATATGATCCCTAAATATTTTCAAACAAAGAACATTTAGCATCAGAATATTTTAATTTAGTTATATGCATACATCGCGGTACTAAATATAGGATAAAAACGGATATGGTTGTATCATTATTCATGTAAGTGAAAAATAAGGACTCCTACTTTTCTACCATTTGATTCTATATATATTTTTCATGACGTGGGAACTCTAAGCTGTTATCATTCGATGTACACTGGATAAACTCTCAGACTAATACTATAACCTATAAATTATGCTAGTCAGGTAAATTATGTTGGTCCCACTTGCGGTAATTTGAGATAATAAAACCCGAAAATAAAGAATAAACTAGACACCGAGATTTACGTGAAAAACCCCTAAAACGGGCAAGATGAAAAGAATTTCTACTATAATATTTTGTAGTGTACAACTCACTCACTGTGTTTTCAAAAAGAACACACACTCTCTTAATACATGAGAACAAACACCTCACAAATATTATAGAATGTTATAAGATGAGAGAAAACTCGAAGAAGAGATGATTTCAGAATGAAGGGGGAACTCTATTTATAGAACATCTGTCAGTGTAAATACGCGTTATTTCTTTTTTTAACATTTCCTCGACCTTTTGTTTTGTTCAACAAAGATAGCCCAACTACCATATTGAATGCTCCTGCTGACAAATTATACTGGACAAATCTTACGTGACAAGATCACCTGAGAAGATGTAAGATTAGATATCAAATTCCTAACCATTGACAAAAAAAATTCATCAATTCCATGAACTAGGCAAATGGTAACAAAGACCCTTCGATTCTATACTTCTATTTACAAAAAATGAAATTATTTGATCAATTATTTTTATTTTAAAAATTGTCATCCAATGGGCTAGAGTGACCTTCATTTGCGGATAGGCCCATGGGCTTCCAAAAGCCTGCTAAGAAATCCAGTCCACGGTTAGATTTTGGGGAGTACAAGAAGTCGAATCGAGTACGAAAGCCACGTACTTTAGCAAGTACAAACCAATCCTGTAATACATACCATTGGCAAAAGTACAAAGACGCAGTACACTGAAACCTGAGGCTTATGTTCTATTTAATCTCCAAGAAATTCAGACAAAAATTGCACCAAATTTTGGCTAGTGAATGAATTCAAGAAATTTAGGTGGAGGAGGCCTGCAGGGGTGTCATGAGATCACACGAATGTTTATCGACTCATGTCATTGTATTCATCGATTTGTGTGTTCTCAGGTCGCCCCTGTCGGACTTTCCTGTACTTTTTTCAACAAACTCGAGAGATACTGATTAAATAGAAACTTTATGAAGTATATATTGTGATTTTTATAAATTTATCCGGTATATTGGAGGTTTTTATAAATTTTGAAAACCGGTCCAAATTATGTTTTCAATTATAATTACTATTTGTATGCTTATTCATCATATTTTTTGTTTAAATTCCTTGCTTTTTAATCATAATTACTATTTGTATACTTAAAATAATTATAAGAAAATGTATAATAAAAAGTGCCGAGTATGGACAAATAAAGAATTCAACCAAATAAAAATATCTGATTTGTTTCCTATGTTATCAATCTAGCTATATTATAATCTAATACCAGATATCAATACAGAATTGATTTAATATAAAAGTTGAATATCATTTTTGAGATAAGTGATAAAATATAAATTTAACGTAAAACTTAATTAAAATTAATTGACCTTAATTTGACTAACACGTATCAATTAGCCTTAACAAAAGGAGTAGTTCTATTATGCAATCGTATCACGAATCTACATCTCTTAGACAAATCGATCCAATCAATATAAAAATTATTACTTTCCATTCATATTAGTATACATTACATAAATTTTTTTCATAACATGATTAATAAAAATGATATTTTTACAATGAAAAATAATATTTCGAAAAATAAAATATAATACTTTTCATGAACAAGAACATGTCGGAGATTTGTCTCATAAAGTTGAACTACAAGACTGTCTCACCGGTGTTTGTGAATAAAAATTACACAAAAATTCATATGAGATCATCTCATAGTTAAATTTTCTGAGACATATTTCCAACCTGACCTAGTTCATTAAAAAATATTATTATTTTTTGTAAATATGAACCAAACTAACTGATCTAATAAATATAAATCAGTGAGATTGTCTTACACACAGATTCAGTCAATAAAATTATACATCAACATTCCATTTGCTCATAACTTCATTACAATAATATTTTTTACTCGTTTATAAAAGGCTATCTCGGAAGCTTGAATCCGAATAGCTGATTGATGTAATATCGGAAAAAATGGAAAAACAAAAATACAAAAACAAAAAACAAAAAAAGAATAAGAGAAGATTCCTAGTGGTGATCAGGATATAGTCAACGCAGAGATTTCTCAGAACTCGGTCTTCGCCAATTTGCATCCTATAATATACCAACTGACGTAATTCTCCAGCCACTGAAAGATGGATTCCAGTTTTACAACTCATCAAATTCACTGTAAATCTCCGCTTTCCACTCTTCTTTTACTTGTAATAATTACAATAATATTGCCACTCGCCCAATCCCATGAGGTACGTACTGAAAATGGTGGATTATTGATGTTTAATAACTTGATATCATGCGCCACTTCTTGTCTTCTGACTTGAATTTTTGTATCGGATCAATTGTGGATTGTTTATCACAGTATGGGCTTCGATTCAGGCCTTTTCTGGGTTCGTCCCTTTTCTTTGGTGTGTACTAAAATAGTCTATAATCTTTGACAAATCAACCAGAAAATGGGCGATTTTCGCACACAAGAAAGACGATGGACTGAACGGGAAAAAAGGCCAACAAAGATGGGTTTTTTTAGGAGCCGTTTCAAGCTGCTCCTAGACAATATGTTGAAGCTATGCTGTTTTGAACCCGGTTTGTAACATGGGATTTAGGTTGAATTTAAGTCGCTCCAAATCCAAAACTCAAAAGATGCTTCAATGTCCATCACTTTAGAAACAGTTTGAAAACGGTCCTATGTGCTAGGTTCACTACTTGAAGAGCGGTTTTAAACTGCTCCAAAGTCCACGGCTTCAAGATTGGTTTCAAAATACTTTTAAAACCATTGCTTCAGGAACGGCTGGCAACCGCTCCTATATCCATGGCGTCGGAAATGGTTTAAAATCGTTCTTACAACGACGACTTCGACTGCGGGTTTTAACCGCTAAAAAATTCCTTGCTTCAGATAAGGTTTGAAATGTTCCTATGTCGAAAAAATCAGTAGCGATTTAAAACCACTCCTTCAGTAAACAACGAGAGTGGTCTTTCAACTTTCGCCATCGGTTAGTCAAACTGCTTCTGTTGAGTATAGCCACACCAAGAATAGGAGGGGTTTTGTGACTATTGATATATGTCTGGAGCTGTAAAAAAATGCTTCTAACGTCGTGAAAGCCGCTCCTGTAGGGCTGTTTTCTCCTTTTCTTTTTTTTTTTTTTCCTTTTTTGTAATGATCTCATGTATTTTAATGCCTTTTTATATATAATAATGTTGATTATCTCACAGATGACTGGATGGTACATAATTAATCTTACTAAAGATCATTTCCTATAAATTACGAACGTTATGTACCAAGAATGGCTGCTTGTTATCCTTGAATGACGGTAAGATGGTGATTTCAGCATATTACATGTTAAATTGAATATAAATCCTTATTACTGAATAAGTTCCAAAGTAGTCCCTAGTCTCTACCAGGTTTTTGTTTATTTAATCTTTACCTTCTGATAGTGACAGGAGGAATTGATCCTCACACTCACTTGGCTATGGAGTTTATGGGTACTGAAACATTTGAGGTTTATTTCAGTGGACAAGCTGCTGCATTAGCTGGTGGAACTACGATGCATATTGATTTTGTTATGCCCGTGAATGGTAGCTTATTAACAGGCTTTGATGCTTATGTAAAAAAGGCAGAAAGATCCTGCATGGATTATGGTTTCCATATGACAATCACGAAATGGGACAACTCCATGTCAAGGGAAATGGAACTCATGGTTAAAGACAAGACATGTATGCTTTAAGTTTATTTGTTCCACTTTGGAGAAAATTTTATTTTGCCTCAATGACTATTATGGATGACTTCTTACTAATTTTATCTGACTCTGTAGGCATAAATTCTTTTAAATTTTTCATGACCTATAAGGGTTCACTTATGATCAACGATGAGCTTCTGCTTGAGGGGTTCAAAACATGTAAATCTCTTGGTGCCTTGGCTATGGTTCACACAGAATGGAGATGCTGTGTTTGAAGGGAAAAAAAGAATGATTGAACTTGGCATTACAGGTCCCGAGGGTCATGCTCTTTCAAGGCCACCGATGGTAACTTCACTGAATCTTAAAAATAGAAATATTGTCATTGTGTGCCTTCCCTTTGCTGACCTGATTTATTCTTAATCTTAAACTTTATGTCCCAGTTTACAATATCCTCTGTGTGTGTGTGTGTGTGTGTAAGCTTTAAACTTTCTGTAACATTTAGATGTATCTAGTTTGATTGTCAGGATTTAATACCTGATCTGAATAGCTTAAGCATGCTTAGTGGTAAGCACACAATTGCCTTTTTCATTTCCTCATCAGCTATTATGAAAAGAGGGAAACTGTGAAAGTAACACCTTCATCGATCAAATACTTGAAAATTGTTGTATAAACTTATGGCTGACAGTTGATGATGCTTATATTTTTCCTCTGTTATCTAAATAAATTTTCATGCAGCTTGAGGGTGAGGCGACCGGCCGTGCTATTTGTTTGGCTGGTTTTGTGAACACGCCTCTGTATGTCTTTCATGTCATGAGCATTGATGCAAGGGAAGAAATAGCTAAAGCTCGAAAATCCGGTTTGTAGTTCTTGAGAATAATCACTCATTTGATTTCACATGGAATCTTATGGATTAATTATCAAACATGAATTGATGAGAAGGCAAAATTGATCCAGGTTCCGGCAATTACATAGAAATGCTACCTTATAACTATCTTTTTGATGGAATTGATGAGAAGGAAGAATTGAACTGTGTATCGTCCCTGAAAGCTCCAGTAAAAAGTTATATTCAAACAAGCTGAGCTTCTGGTTGGAGTTCTTGGAAATTTCGAGAAAGATTTTGTATTGTTGATGCCAAAATGTTTCAAGAAGTCCCACTTTTACAGCCTCAATGTAGTTAGTACCGTTCATCCCTTTGTTCAGAATGTACATAAAATATTCTGATTTTGGGTATTTTACACGATGTAATGGATGATTGGTTCATGTTCTTTCTAATAAAATACCAAATTAAAGGACTGCCATGATCAGTTAGCGTAAATATGGTCTGTATCCACCTCATAGGCTGGTTTAAGGTGTTGAATCAAGTACTGATAGTTGAGCAAAAACTGTTCATTGTGATCCGGCTTGAGGATTCTCAAAGTATGGGCGATGTAGTTCACCTAACAGAGAAACATCTATGTCTGTTCACGATGCATTTACACAATCAACTAAAACAAAACAATGTGTTTCAAGTTTTGAACATACAAGCAGGGATCAGCGTCCAGTTTTAGACTTCATTGAAATCAAAACCTTATACAACAACTAAGGCATCTCCACATCTTCTTTTTCTTCTTCTGCATATCAATCTGTATTAAGCAAGTATTAGAAGCCATGATGCATTATTTTTTGGCTGATGAGGGGATATGGATCAAAACAAAATCAGAATACTATGCATTTTCTTTAATTTATATGAGAAATATTCTTCTGGAAAGTCGAGCTGCATAAGTTAGATGATTAAACGAAGAGTTAGGCCAAGAAACATGATCTCACCACACCGTATTCATCCTCCCCGTGTGTTTTTGCCCTTTCATTCCCAATGATATGGCGTGTCAAGTTGTTTTTCTGCTGCTTCCTATCAGCTCGAGCTTGCGAAAAAATCATAGAGTAATTAGTTCCAACCCCTGCCTCGTGCTCCCATGCTCCAAATTGAGGAACAGAATTCCAATTCTTCTGCAATGAAAGACAAACCAGATTATCAAATACTGTTTTCTTGAAATCTGTTTTCTTTTTAGAGGCTGTGAAAATATACATTTTTAGAGCAAATTTCATGTGAAAAAAATTCTTCCATTAGTCAATATCCTCTTGGCCAAACTTGAAAAATCATGCAGAATTTCATCTAAAGGGTGATGAATAAACGATAAATAGAAAACCCACCACGGATAATGTACAGAAATCTTAATTTACAAGAATTTTCATGATCATTTTCTTGGTTTACCCATGCGTAACTTACCATCTTCAAGTTTTCCATGGAGATTCAAAGAAGAGAGAAGAGGAGCGTAAAGGTTGTCGAACTTCTGGACGCAATGCCTCTGCTTGCATGCAATGCAATTAAAACCCTCCAAGTTTGTGGGATATAAAATAAAAGGAAAGAAAATAGTACCGACTCGTTCGATTTAAACCATTCAATTCTCATCAAAATCCTCGTAGAATTTGGAGGATTGTCGAATAAATAATAGTGGAATTTTATATTTTGAGGTGAGCATATGGGCAATGAACGATCAACCGGCCCATGTTTGGCCAAACGTAGTTCATGGGTTAATTCAATCTAAATTTTAAGGGTTAATCCAATAACTATTAAAAAGTTGTTTTATCGTCCATTGGTACATTCTTAAAGATAATATCCTAAAAGTTGGATCGAATAAATCCGACCATTTGATATACACTAAGACAAAGTTATATCGAACCTTTTACTTTTTATATACTTATTCAATAAAAATGAGATGTTTAAATGTATTGAATCGAGTCAGATATTTGTATATTTTAATTTAATTTAATATTGAAAATCAATTATTTATTTATTTGAGGCCTTGTAGTTGAGATTAACCCAATTGAAATTTGATAAAAAGTTGTGTGAGACGGTCTCACGGATCGTATTTTGTGAGACAGATATCTTATTTGGGTCATCCATGAAAAAATATTACTTTTTATTGTGAATATCGGTAGGTTTGATATGTCTCATAGATAAAAATTTGTGAGACCGTTCACAAGAGACCTACTATTGAAATTTATACACACAAATCTTTTTAAAAATTAACCAAATGCGAAAAGGTTTATCTGTCCCCTTTGTAATGTTTAAATTTAAAAAATTACATAAATATTGTGTTCTTCGGGGAGTTTTGTGTAATTTCACGCTATCTTCTTAAATCGCCGCCTCGGCCCTCGAGTGTCTCTTGAAGTATAACCAACCTCCCAAAATCCCCAAATCGCAGGCGAAACTGCGAGCTCGATTCATCTGATCGAAGGCAAATGGCAGCAATTAGTCTCCGGAAAGGCAACACGCGCCTCCCGCCGGAAGTGAACCGTGTTCTCTACGTGCGCAATCTACCCTTCAACATAACGAGCGAGGAAATGTACGACATATTTGGGAAGTACGGCGCCATAAGGCAGATCCGCGTCGGGACCAACAAGGATACGCGTGGCACAGCTTTTGTGGTTTACGAGGATATCTACGACGCAAAGACCGCCGTCGACCACTTGTCGGGTTTCAACGTGGCGAACAGGTATTTGATTGTGTTGTACTACCAGCAGGCGAAGATGGGCAAGAAGTTTGACCAGAAGAAGAAGGAAGAAGAGATTCAGAAGCTGCAGGAAAAGTACGGTATTGGCACTCCTGCTTCCAAAGATAAGTAGTGTGTCGAGGCGCGGTGCTGATTTTGAAGTAGGTAAATTTGTCTGTTTGGCATGAAAAAGGAGTTTATTGAAATTGGATTTCGTTTTATAATACGGATTTCTGTCCCGTAGAAATATGAATTTAATGTGTTTTTGAAGTAGTAACGTGGACAAGGTTTTTTCCTGTTAAATATTACCTGCTTATCGTCATGATTAAAGTGTTACACGTATAGTTTGGGTCGTAGAACTGGTGTAGCTGCGTGAAATTTGTGAACCAGGAAAAAAGAAATTGACGTATTAATTTCCTCTCGATCAAGGGAAATATTGGATATTATAATCAGATAAAGATGAATATAAATGCCAAGATTTGCTACTATTGAAAAATATGATGAGAAAAAGATGAATATACGTCCCAAGATTTGTATTTGTTGGAGCATTTTGTATTGATGAAGTTGTGGACTTGGGTGTTTGTGGAGTCGGTAGGCAATTGTTCTTTTTTTGGAGGTTAACTTGGAGCTTCTTTTGTGATGATTTATATCAACAACCAAGCTCTAGATCTATGTTAGCCATTGTTTTTCTGATGAATCGCATGAGTGAATCGCTCCATGTTTCTAGTAGATAACCAGTTTGTATCAAATATGGTAACGAAAAATTTGCAAAGATGCTAAATTGCTAATGTCAAAGGTGAACAAGCATTTCACCTGGTGGAACAGTATTTTTAACAAAGATTATATCTCTCGTGTTTCAACTTCTTCACCCAAGCGCATATGAATAGAAAACCGATGTGTATCCTGAATAACTCCATGGCGCCACGCATACATCATGTACATGCTGTAGCAAAGCAGATATAATGTCAGCCACATATTCTAATCCTCATCACTCTCCAATCTCATTTTTCGATCATCATCAAAAAGGTCTTCTGGTGGATCATAAATAATCATGTCGGGGAAGAGTTCCAAAAAGTCATCTTTCACCTTCTCCCTCAGTTCAGGGTAAGGAAGTAATCCTTTCAATATGACACGATAAGGCAAAGATAGCGCCGGCTCAGGAGAGCTTCTCATTTCATCATATATCCACATTGCTTTACTTGTTAAACCACTGTCTAAGAAGGCCCTGACGAGGTCTCCAAATGTATGCTGATCAAAAAGGACTTCTTCCCTCTTCAAATCTTCCCACACCCTCTTTGCCTCATCAACCTTTTTGTTCCGAGCAAGCATCATGAGCATATCCCTGTAGAAGAACATGTCTGGTTTGTACCAAATTTCTTTCCGCACCACGTCGTATAACTGTCAAATGATAAGCAATAATCTAAAAAAAAATGCATGTAAACAATATCATTTTTCTTTATGAATATCTACCCGAAAATCAACATGAACATACAGATATTTATTTGCTAAATAAATGGCACATCAAACCAACTTTCTATATCAAGCAATTCATGAAAGACGATGCTCTTTTAGGCCTTCTTATGCAGTCGAATCAATCCATCAATTAATTCATACAAAATGCGAAACAAACAAAGTGCAAATACTTCTGAAAAGTTAAAATTGGAAAGAAAAAAAACTACTATAATTCTACAAAGATGAAAATGGAGGTACCTTCATGCAGAGGGAGACAAGGTTTTGACGTTGGAATTCAGCAAGGACAGCAACAAGGTCGGACTTAAGGAGGCGAGAAACATTGCTCTTTATGAACCTCTCAAACCTTACCGGGTGGCACTGCAGGCGTTTCAGTTCCTTCGCCACCATCAACCCCTCCTTCCCCATCTCCTTCTTCCGCCGCCATATGGACAAGCTGGGGCTTGAAGCCGTTCCAGTGATCAGGTGTCTACTGGTTTTAACTCGCGACGGCAGCCGGAATAAGGCCTGCCGCATGAGATTCCGACCTTGACGCCACATTCACGACTTAATTTTCTCAATTGCGCGAGGTCCCAGCGTTTTACCCTGCTTCTGAATTTATATGGGTTTTTAAAATCGATTTCCCTGGCACCCTATCAAAATCAAAATCAGCTGCAAATGCTTAGCCTTCAATCAAAAATTACAATCTACGAATAAAAAAAATCCCCAAGAATCGCGTATAATCCCTTCCCTTTTAATTGTATCAAACCTACTACCTCAAACAAAATGTCAAATTCAGTCCACGCAAAAACAATCAAAACAATAAAATTTCTCAACAATTTAAACCAGTAGCCAAAATTTCCACGAAATCGAAACATAAATCCACATCTAAGCTTAAAAAAATCAGCTTACAGATCACTTCAACAAAGAAGCTCACGGGCATCAACCTTCATCATTGTTTCCACTTCGATGGCATTCGATAGCTCTTCGCAGCGGATAAAACAATCAATTAGGGTGTACAGAGGGCGGGCGCCGGTGAGGAGACCAATGGGTAGCGCTGCAAACAGTGGGGGCGAGGTTCAGTGGTGCCGGCGGCGAACGGCGAATGGAGCTCCGGATCGATGCAAACAGTGGGAGGGTGCAACAAATAAATAGAGGGGTGGGGTGGGGCCATGGATTCAATGAATCCGTGAGACCCTGGGCGCCACGGATTCAATTATATATATTTTTTATTTTTAAAAATTTTTTTTTAAAATAAATCTGAATCCGGTGCAGTGAAATACGGATTGTACTAATTTTGTATAACTTTTCATTCTGCAACATTTTTATAACGATTTTTTTAATTTATAATATTTTTTTAAAAAAGCCTATATACACTTGCACACTGTATAAACTAATGGGTAAAATATAAATTTATATATTTTAATTAATATTTCATTTTTTACGATTCAAACTAGATTTAAAAAAAAATTGCTAATAAAAGTACATGTATATAAATAGAATAAAATAAAAGAATAGATTATATTAATTTTTTAAAACAATATAAATTAATTATTGAGTTGTACTCTTAAAACAGATGAAAATGTTTAAAAATAACAATATTACACCTATATTTATATAAATGTAAATTCTTTCATCCATTAACAATAAGAGTGTAAAAAAAAATCGAATCGAGTTGAATTTTAGTAAAAATGTAAGGTTCAAATTTGGCTCAAATTAAGGATGTTTGAGTTCGAACTCAAGTTTGATTTGAAGTTCGGAAATCTTAAATTTTTTTACTCGAGTTCGACTCGAAATAGAGTTTGATTTCACGTTCGGATCAAAATGTTCGAACTTATTTGCGAGTTATTTAAACTATTGCTTGGATGTTGAGTTTCGAAAATGAAGGTTCGAAAGTCCGAAAGCTCGAAATATATATTTAATATATATTAATAAAATATTAAGCCTGACGACCTATCGACCAAAATAATTTTGACTCTTCGGCTCGAAAAAAGTTCGAACATGTTCAAGTTTAGCTCGGGTTCGAATACATATAAAATATTTATCTAACTGACTCAAAAAAATTCATGAACCAACTCGACTCGTTTGCAATCCTAATAACAACTAGCTATGCGGTGAAAATTTCATATTATTAGATCAACAACCATAAAAATGAAGTTGATGAATTTTAATTTGATTTTATTATATTTTTTTAAAGAAAACAAAATTAGATAATATAAGTTTTAGATATTTTCCTCTTCCAAGTTCAATCACAAAATTTGACCCTATTGTTCATCTTCCCACCTTAAACTCATATTTCCTTGAATTCCGACGCAAAATAAGAATAAAAATGAGCCGAACTCTGGCAAGGCCGAACATGCCTATTTTCTAGAAGCCCAAGTTAGCCTATAACCGGCCCAACATATGGTTCACCGTAAAATCTCGTACAATCCCGAAATCCCAGAGGGTTTACGAGTCTACGACTGGTCGATCTCAGTGTTTCAAATCTCTGCCGCCCGCTCTTCCGCGATCGATTCCAAATCCAGTCCAAAATGAACTCTCCGGTACTCGTCCTCAGTAAGTCATTTTCTCATGTACGTTCGCATTCATTTTCCATTTCACATTGTTGGCGCAAGTTTTGAGTGCTCATTTTCAGCATCACAACTGTGGTAATTCGCTTATATCTTCATTTCCACTAGTAAATCGTAACTGTAAGGTTGCGGAACTGACATTTGTTCCTTTGGGATTTGCTAAGCATCCGTTTTGTAAGTTTTGAGAGTGTTGTAAAACTCTGTTTGAAGATCCAAATGAGTTTTCATTTTATACGTGGAGATGACATTTCTCCTATGCCTGCAGAGTCTTGGATAGATTTTTACTTCAAATTTATGATCGGAAAGAGAAATGTGAACTCAAATCTGTCGATATTCTATATAGATAATAGATAGATAATTGTAGTTTGATTGATGCATATGTTTTGTTGAACAGAGGATGCATTGAAGCGGGAGTCTGGAAGCAAGGTGCACCATGCCAATATCCAAGCATCCAAGGTAGTTTGCTTTCTCTTCTCCTTGTTTTTTTCTGGCTTATATACTCGTTTAGGCCTTCAATGGACACGCGTCTGCATAGTCTCCAAACTCCATCGTCCACATTTTGTCAATGGATATTTAATTAATCTGATAGTTTGTCACTGCCAGTTTATGCCTTCTCATATCTTACTGTCGCAAATTGTTTAACAGACAGCATGCATTATAGTGAATTATATCTTGTATCTATCGAGTTTGATGATGCTTTTATACTGTTTCATGAACTTCAACCTTGCTAAGTTTAGGCTAATCAAAGCTGCAATTTAAGACTTATTTAGGAACTTTAACCAATTAGTTCCAATTCCAATTATAAATTTCCGAGGACAATCATTGGTCAATCGATTAGTTATTTATGATAACTCTTTCTCTTTCACCATGGCTGGAAGTTATTGAAACAGAAAAATATTGGTCATTATGGAGCGTAATGGATCTTGGATAACCGCATTGTTTGAATGCCTTTCTAGAGCATAAAATTCTTCGTTTTTTTTTAAAGTTTTTCATTTAAATTGCCTCTTTACGGTTTTCTTGGGGTAGGGCAGGGTTTTGGTTTAAATTGCTTGTTATGATTTCCTTGATGTATTTTGTCCAATTGCTTGTCAACCCCTATTGTTTTGGTTGCTCTTGATAGGCTGTTGCTGATATTATACGTACCACTTTGGGTCCGAGGTCAATGTTGAAAATGCTGCTTGATGCTGGAGGAGGTGATATTATTGTTCCTTTGATATGAACCATATTTAATGTTTTGCTTTAATGAAGGATGACTCTATAAAAGAAAAATTCTTCTGTGAGAGATTGTTGGTGAACTTCTCTAATCATCATTCTTTGTTAGCTAATACAATCTTTTGATAATTACAGGGATGGTAGTGACAAACGATGGCAATGCTATTCTTCGTGAATTAGACGTTGCACACCCAGCAGCAAAGGCATTATTTCTATGTTAATCCTTACTTTTAAGTTCAACTCCTGTGTTTGATCTTACTTAAAAGGCATCTATTGACTGTGCCTCGCAAGTGCGCTATTTTCTATCTCAGTTCACATAATGGTTTGTTTTTCCTCCAGAGTTCTGTAACTGTGAAACTAAGTATTTTCCATCTAGGTGTGGACTAGCACCTTGCTGAATTTGTATAACTTTATTTCACTCTAATCTGCCTTTTTTAAATGGTTGCAGTCAATGATTGAACTAAGCCGAACACAGGATGAGGAGGTAGGAGATGGAACCACATCTGTCATTGTCCTTGGTATGGATCGAGTTTATTTTTAATTCAGTTGATTTCTCTTCATATGTTTTGGGATTTAATTTTGTCATTCTGAATTTCTGATGAATTATACATATATATTATTTTTTGTGCCTATTGCTGTGTGTATGCATGTGCACTGCTGAATATATTTTGACAGGGTTTTTTGCGTTCACATCCTTGTATTTAATGAATTTGATACTTATCTCTCTTGTGCTGCGTGTGTGATTGTGTGTCACTGTCTGCTGTATGCATATGGGCATATTTTATGGTGGTTTCTTATAGCTGAGAGAGTTCTTGTTTAAGTCAACAATGAATAGATGATCATGGATTTCTCATTGGTTAAATGAGTCATAACACAATTTTAATTATTACACTCTGAATTACTGTTAATGTTTGGTTTCTGAAGCGATTATTTTACTTTCCTTATTTTTTGTAATTTTTTTATTGTAGCTGGTGAGATGCTCCATGTTGCAGAAGCGTTCATTGATAAGAACTATCATCCCACTGTCATTTGTCGAGGTAGTATCAGTTACTCTCTAATATTCAATATTGCTGCTCCTGGGATTATGTGTATGGATGATAACATGGCCCCTTCCATTGTGCTGCAGCATATAATAAAGCCCTAGAGGATGCTGTTTCCGTGCTTGACAAAATTGCATTGACTGTAGATGTCAAGGATCGTAAGTTTATTGTTTTTATTTTTCCTTACACCCTGTACCTTATGTTTGACTATTGTTTGTCTTCTATTGGTATGTGAAGTTCGCTCCCAGAGTGATTTTGGTTGTTTGCTTGTTTAGTGAGGTGACGCTTTGTGAACAGGACTTACACCTATCTTGATTACGTGTTGAGAAAATTTTCTACTTGAATTAGGATATATACACAAGAGGTTTTAAATACCCTAAAATTTCCTCCCCTGGTTGGAATTGGCCGGTGTGGGGACTTAATTAAAGTACTGGGATATATTTTTCTTCTTCTAGAGTGCCTGATTGAGCTCAATTATGATGTATGAGCAAATGAGGTTAGAAGAGTTCCAGAAACCTACTAACTCATCTTTCAGGTCACGTCCCTTAATTATTTATTTTTCTTGATTTCACCTACTTATGCAAGTGAGTGCAAAGGTCAACATCATTTTTTATTTGATTTATTCTATTTTGGTTTACTTTCCAATTCTCTGACCTTTAGAATTCATCGAGGTAGCTATATTGATACTCATCACCATAATTGATGAAAGAGTGACTGTTCTTTAAATTCTATGAGAACATCTATAACCTTGATATTCAGGTGTGAGGTACGGTGCTATGCACTTCAACCTAGTGATTGGATTTCTGTCTAGGTTTTTACAAACCAAATAACGAACCCAATTGTTGATTTATAATTTTTTAGAATTTGCTATTACATTCAAATATTATGTTATATTGCTAATTATCAGTTAGTTATTTTTTGTTGTACAAATAATAGGATTATTTTCCTCTGTCTCAGAAAAATGTTGGTTTGTTTGTTTGTTTTTTTTCAGTTTTAATGTATAACTGATAACACTGTATGTAATTGTATTTCGACCGTAAATAGTTAGATTGTTACCTTGGTTTTGGCCAAATCTAATCCAAATCCCGAATGGTTAGAAAATTCTTAATCTGTTAATTGACCAACTTTTTATGTTTGATTTCAATTTTCACTTATTTTTGTTTCACTGGATCAATTATGTAACATCTCGTGCTAAAATAACTAATACTATTTTAAAATTTGCGGAAAATAAAATCTTTTCTTATTTAAATAGTAAACCCAAATCTTCTGAATTTAAATAAAATGATCGACTAAATTCTTGAAAATAATCCAAGTACAAAATATTTTCATGGCATAAAAAAATATCATTCATCACTACTGTAAAAGCGTTATCCAAAACGAGCATTTGAATATACTTGTTTGACAACAAAATTTTGAATAAATAAAAATCAGAGTAAAATGTTTAACGTGCATAAAATCCTTTCATAACAACACCGGTCCTTGGGTTTGTAACGATCATGGGCCATTAAGCTGAACCAACATGGGCCTCGCCTTTTTTTGTAACGATCATGGGCCATTAGGCTGAACCAACATGGGCATCGGCCCATACCCATGCACCACTACTGATCATGGGTCGTTAGGATAGTTCAGCATGAGTCCTAACCCATGTACATGCACCGCCAATCATATAATATCACACCCATGTGCCTGGAGGTCTTGGGTTCAAGTGTTGGGCAGGCGAAAGAAACCACTTTCCAGGAGGTCTTGGGTTCAAGTGTTCGGGGAGACGAAAGAAACCACTTTCCAGGGATGGAATATTCTATGATTGACGGTTCATGGACATGGGCTAGGGCTCATGCTGGACCATCATAACGACCCATGATCAGTAGTGGTGTATGGGTATGGACTGAGGCCCATGTTGGTTCAGCCTAATGACACATGGTCGTTACAAATTAACCAACCAGTGAACACCTGTCCTTAAACTAGACAAGCTGAAGTATTAACCCAAGCTTAGTTCAAGATGGCTAATTGAAAGTTTTTGATGAATCACTTAGCAATATAACTAATGATAAGGCAGTACAACTCTTTTTCTTCCTTGTTTATTCTTCTGGCTCTTATACTTGATGTTTTTCACATGGCAGGTTCAACTATGTCAGGGCTTGTTAAGAGTTGCATTGGCACAAAATTTACTAGTCAATTCGGAGATTTAATCGCCGTAAGTATTTTGTGATTTGCAATTTAACAGCCCTTCAACAACCATATGGTTGCTCCCCTACTCCTCTCCTTTTATTTCCATTCTGCTATTCATATATGTATTTTTATAATGATTTAGACATGCCAATGGATAGGAAACTATGAAAAAGTATCAAATATAGGTCACTCTTTGAGTATATCTGAACAAAGATCTTAAAGAAATTTTATATATTTCAATATTAATTGAAAGGCGAGATATACTAATCAAAAGTGGAGGCTGGGTAGAAATTGGGCAGAGGGTCTACAAAAAGGGGTCTAGACTGAGCTAGGACCGTATCGGGCCTAGTTTCGACCCATTTCATTGGATTGCGAGGTTGATCATATATCATGGTTCCTAGCACTGATGATATCTATGCATCAAATTGTCACCAAACTCAGTAAAATTATTTGTTTAAAGTGCATTTATTAGTGGAATGCGATACAGAAATTACTACTTTGTGAAGATAGTGGACAACAAAGCATTTGAATGCATGGTCTCTTTGTTACGTGGTTATCAGAATTATAATTGGGTTATTCTGTGGTGACCTCTCAGGACTTAGCCATCAATGCGACAACCACTGTTGGTGTTGATCTTGGCGAAGGATTGCGTGAGGTGGATATCAAAAAGTACATCAAAGTAGAGAAGGTTCCTGGTGGTCAGTTGGAGGACTCAAATGTTTTAAAAGGAGTAATGATTAACAAGGATGTTGTTGCTCCTGGAAAAATGAGAAGAAAAATACTGAATCCTAGAATTATTCTCCTTGATTGTCCTCTCGAGTACAAAAAGGGCGAGAACCAAACCAATGCTGAATTGCTGAGGGAAGAAGATTGGAGTGTATTACTTAAAATGGAAGAGGAGTATATTCAGAGCCTATGTGTGCAGATACTAAAGTTCAAACCAGATTTAGTGATAACTGAAAAGGGGCTCAGCGATCTGGCTTGCCATTATCTTTGCAAAGCTGGTGTCAGTGCAATCCGAAGGTTAAGAAAGACTGACAATAACAGAATTGCCAAGGCATGTGGGGCAGTTATTGTTAATAGACCTGATGAGTTGCAAGAATCTGATGTTGGTATTGGTGCTGGATTGTTTGAGGTGAGGAAAATTGGGGATGAGTTCTTTGCGTTCGTTGTCGACTGCGTGAATCCAAAAGCATGCACAGTACTTTTGAGGGGTGCCAGCAAGGATCTTCTGAATGAAGTGGAAAGAAATTTGCAGGTATCTGTGAGATTTTATGCCCGTTGAGATTGTATGGTTGGTTTTCCTGATTTAAGTTATGATTGTACACAGGATGCTATGTCTGTAGCTAGAAATATAATTAAAAATCCAAAACTTGTTCCTGGTGGAGGTGCTACGGAGCTGACTGTGTCAGCTATGTTAAAACAAAGGAGTTCTTCAATTGAAGGCATAGAGAAGGTGAACAGTTTCTTGCCTGTACTTCTCAGGTTGTGTCTATGTTAATATCTGTCAGTCATTCATCCTCAACTTAGATTATGGCCATTTGGAGAATACATATCAACTTCACGACATAAAATGTCATTTGAATATGTGTTTTTTCAGATACCATGTCTGTACTAGATTGGAACATTAGCATTCTTCAACTTTGTTTTGGCTGCATAACACAAAAGTTTTTCTCAAGCATATAAACAAGTTGTGTCTGCCTGCTCGTATGTTTTTTGAGGGCATAAATATGAAAGTTTTTCCATTAGTGGAACATTTGCAAATAGCTCATGTAATTCTTGCCATAATAACCCCCATGTATTCTTTCTAAATTCAATTTTTGAAACGATTTGCAAGATCTGATTGTAAGTTATTAAATGGTCAAACGAAATTCATATTCTTAAAAATTGTTTTAGAATAACCATTAGGAATTAGAAATCTGTTGTAATATTTTTTATTTGTCATTGTAATATTTTGTGTTATCGATTCACTCAAAACAATTAAATGCAGCTAACTGTGCATCTTTTACCTGAGGATATCTAACTTGCAAAAATTAAAAATTTACTTTCATGCATCATTATGAACAGTGGCCTTATGAAGCGGCGGCAATAGCTTTTGAGGCTATTCCAAGAACTTTGGCTCAGAACTGTGGTGTCAATGTGATAAGGACGATGACTGCCTTACAAGGAAAGGTGTAATTTCATTTATTCTGCATTTTCGAATCTGTGCAAAAGCTATTCATATGTCGCGTTATTTATTTGTTTTTATCCTTTTAGCATGCAAATGGTGAGAATGCGTGGATCGGCATAGATGGAAATACCGGTGATGTTGCTGACATGAAAGAGCGAAAGGTGTGAAGTTTGAGAATAACCTTCCTTGATGTTCACATTATCAAATATTTTCCAATTATAAATTCATTTTGATGGTATACTGGATGTTCTCAGATATGGGATTCATACACTGTGAAGGCACAAGCATTTAAGACGGCCATTGAAGCTGCTTGCATGCTTTTGAGAATCGACGACATAGTTAGTGGGATTAAGAAGAAGCAGGCTCCAGGAGCTGGCCAGGTTCCATCAAAGCCAAAAATCGAGGAAGAAGGTGATGCAGATAATGAGCAGATGATTCCTGAGTGAGAGGTCATGACAGTTTAGTGTGTAGGATGCTGTGTGTGTGTGTTTTTTTTTTTTGAATGGTGTTGATAGTAAATGAATTTTCTTCGACCCTTTAACCAACTTGTTTTTGTCAAAGATTTTTTTTTTTGGCGCCAAATCAGAGAGACAATCCAAATATAAAATAGTAAAACCGTATCTTGAAATATAAAATAATGAAAGATCATACAGTATAGTAGTTTTACTTTACGGTTTTATCCATTCATTGTCTAGTATTTGCACTATCCAAGCTATCAGCTTTCTAGTATCAGTTGGTATACGTTTTCTCAGGAGTTATAGTGATTGTTTCCAATCTGAACGAGTAGTCATAATCGTTCATAATGAACATGTTTTTTATGATTTGAACAAATTCAAAAATCACGCTATTGCAATTCTACTGCAATTCATACAAGACAACAATTCGATATTTTTGGAGGGGGAAATAACCAAATATGCCTCTTGGAAGAAAACGAAAATGCAATTTTACCTCTTGAAAAGACTAGACTAAAAATGGAAGTAGTAGTGATATGCAGATGTGAGACTTGATGATACAGTTAGGTATTAACAATGACCGAGAGGGAGAAAATTCATAGTGCTGGTGAGATATAAATCAACGACTTTAATTGATTTGAGATGATGATGTACACATGATAATATGATGGATCACATGATCCCAAACCCTTAAGACAATTGGATATGATGAATTTTTGTTATTATTACTATGAACAGAATGGAAAATCTCTCGTTATTCTTAGAGTATTTCTCAAATAATATATCAATTATTTCACACAC